>NW_025319039.1:300000-600000 GCF_017639315.1 Drosophila ananassae
CCATTTGTTAAAGGCACACCGATTAATGCTAAACTGAGTAGAGTGAACGCAAGTGCTGTATAAGGCATTGATTTCTTGAGTCCCGATAAATTCTCTATTTTTGTTGTATCAAATTTGTAAGAAATACATCCTGCAGCCATGAATAAAGATGTTTTTATTATGCTGTGGTTTACTATGTGAAGAATTGCTGCAAATACACCTGTTTTTGAGTTAAAACTCAGTGCTAAAATTATATAACCAATTTGGCTAATACTAGAGTGAGCAAGCAGTCTTTTTATGTCTTTTGCGGTTATTGCAAATATCGACCCAAATACAATAGCGCAAAGTGCGAGGATAATTATCACATTGTCCAACAGCGGCTTAAACAAGAAAAAATTTTGATGAAAAACAGTATAAAAGATTCTGATGAAAACATATATCATCACTTTTGTCACTGTGCCTGAAAAGAATATGCTAATGAAACTTGGCGCCTCACTATATGCATTAACCAGCCACCTGCTTAATGGAAACAGTGCCATTTTGATTGAGAGACCAACAAAAATGAACAACGTGCCAAGTTTTATGATGTTGTTATCGTATAATGGAACTATTCTTTCAGCCATGTCAGACATATTGAGCGTTCCAGTCATTGAATACAAGAGCCCGATGCCAAATAAATAAAATGTTGCACCTATTGTTCCACTAATTAGATATTCAAATGCTGCAACTAAGGCTTTTTTATCCCTTCCCATTGAAACTAATACATAAGAAGAAAGAGATGAAATTTCCAAGAAAACGTAAAGGTTAAATATGTCGTTTGTTACTAGAATCCCGAGCAGTCCGCTTAAGCACAGTAGAAATAGAGAGTAAAAACCAGTGATTTTGTTTTTGCTAATCTCTTTTTCGTTAATATAAAAGCTATAAAGCACACTAATCAGCGCTATAAAATTCACTAGGGTTAGAATTAAGGAATTTAACACGTCGATTCTTAACTCTATTCCATACGGAGGAGCCCAATTTCCAAGGTGATAAGTTATAATCTCGCCTCTATATGTTTTTATGAGTAGTATTGATGAAATGATAAGAGTGATTGTTGTTGCAATAAAAGAAATAAACCAAGATACCTTGTGTTTCTTGGCAAGAAAGCAAAACATTGATGCAATTATTGGGATAATAACTTGTAAGATTGGTAATTGCATTAAATTGTTGTTAATATATCGTTAAAGTATTAGTATATATAATACTTTTTGTTTTAATACCCTTATGTTATCTAAAATTTGTAATGCAATAAAACGCCTATTACGAAGAGAAGATAAATTTGTAGGAAGAGATGAAAATGGAAATTCTTACTATGAATCAAGTAAAGGAAAAAGGTGGGTTATGTATAGCAGTGTTTCTGAGCCTACAACAGTGCCTCCGGAATGGCATATATGGCTTCACTATACTGATAATGTAGTACCAGTTAATAATAAAAAAAGAAAAGTAAAACATACTCCTAATTTAACGGGTACAAAAGATGCATACTATCCAAACCAAAAAGTGAAAAATTACTATAAAAGCTGGAGTCCTGATAACTAAAGATGCGAAGGTCAAATATACTTGAAATAACCGCTGGATTATTTGTATTAATTTTTACTATTTTTCTGATTTTCTTTGCTATTGATAAGCTATCTTACATAAAGAAAAACTATAAGGATTGCTATAAAATATATGGTCTTTTTGCTAACGCTAACGGTATAGGAGTTGGTGATAGTGTCAAGATCTCTGGTGTAGATGTTGGAAGCATAACTGGTGTATCACTTGACAAAGCTACCTACGTAGCACGAATCGATATGTGTATAAGCAAAGACATAAAATTGCCAATTGATAGTTCAGCTCTGATCACTAGCAGTGGAGTTGTTGGCAGTAAATTTGTTAATATATCACCTGGATCAGATATTAAACTAATCTTGCATGGTGGTAAAATAGAGTATACTCAAGCTGAAGCAAATATGGGTGGAATAATGGACAGAATTCTTGGTATGTTTACAAAGTGAAAATGGCAGGATTCCAAGTATATCCGTTCAGGTAAAGCCTCCTGTAGTTCTAAAGTATTTAAGGAGTTTGCCTTATTTCTTGCCTTTTCTACCGCTTGCTTTGGGGTTTATAGTATAGAAAGTGCCTTAACAGTTGCAGTGCATGTCTATCAATGATAAAATAAAGATTAATTTATTTTGATATTATGATTGGTTTACTGTTTGCCGTACTGTTGTTCCTCTGTGGTAGTGATGCACTTGCAAAACAGGAGCCACGTTCAATAGCTGGAGATAATCACATAAAGGTCATAAATTATAACCCACAAGCCATACATAAGTATACGGGTTTTTATGGTTATCAGTCCAGTATATTGTTTGAACCAGGGGAGGTAATACAAAACCTTTCAATGGGTGATTCAACTGGTTGGCAACTCCTTCCTCAAGGTAACAGATTGTTTATTAAGCCTATAGATGATATTGCCGATACTAACACAACTATAATTACCAATAAAAGAGTTTATTACTTTGAATTTCATGCTGAAGAAGCAACTGGACTAGATGATCCAAGATTAGCATATGAAGTAAGGTTTCTTTATCCACTATTTAGCAGTGATGAGATTTACACAACAAATAACGGTGATATCCTCGAACAAGCTAGTCATACCATTATTCCTGATATAAACGATATTGAAGTTGTAAAGAAGGGTTTAAATTTTAATTATTCCATCTCGCACGTTAAAGGCAGTCAGTCAATAATACCAATCAAGGTTTTTGATGATGGAAAATTTACATATCTACAATTCAATAAAATAAACTCTGATTTCCCGGCAGTTTTTATGGTTGATTCTGCAGGATATGAGTCTGTCGGAAAAGTTAAGCCTTCTCCACGCGGGGTCTCGGGATTTCTTTGTTCGTTCCCCTGGTGGTGTTCCATACCATGTTCTGGCTGATGCAGCGAGTCCTCGTTGCCTTTGTTGCTCATCTTTTGTCAAATTATGTCAGCAGTGAAGTCCACACGTCTAGCTCGATACCAAGCAGAGATGAAAAAGAAAGAAGGACCAGATCTAGCAACACAACGAAGCCACGCACGGCCTTAGTTCGCAAACTAAGTCCTCATCATACCAGGACTGATATATTCCTACTCGACCAATGGTCACACCTTAAAGTCTAATGTCTAACGAGAGACTGAATTACCTCCTCTCCGACAAGTCTTTAGTAAATTTCCGTACAGTTGATAACTACCTGATAATCGAAAGGGTAAGTTCAGTGTTTACCTTAAGGAATGGATCGAGTACAGTTTGCCTATTTAATGAAACCATACCTTTCAAAAAAGGGTAAAGGCTATAATGCCCGAGATATGGGTGCAAAATTTCTTCTATGATGTTCTGTAATTCCATAAAGGCCAATAGCGTTAAGGTGCTGTTTATAGGTATCAAGCAATATTTCTTGTTCCTCTCTGTCATCATCATCCATCTTCCTCAGCCTAATAATTTGTTTCATCACTTTTATATCCCAACCTTCATCTGTGGCTTTTGCATATACATCACGAATGTGATCTTGCACATCCCTCTTTTCTTGTTCAAGTTTTTCGATTCTCTCTATGTAACCCTTCAACTCTTCAGCCGTTATTTTTACTGTATCTTCCATAAAACTCCACTAATTAATTGCTGCCACTAATATTACCAGTTTTTACTTGCACTTCAACAACAGTAATAATATTTTTATCTTTTTTTAAAATCTTAAAGCGAAAACCATACATGGAAAACTCCTCGCCTTCGTCAGGAATGCGCTCTATTTCATTCACAATCATACCTGCTAGAGTTGTAGCTTCTTCATCAGGGAGATTCCAGTATAACTGCCTGTTAATGTCCCTAATAGTAGATTTTCCTTCTATGTGATACATATTATCAGATATTTTCTTTATAAAATTCTCCGTAATCAAATCATGTTCATCCGAAATTTCTCCAACTATTTCTTCCAGTATATCCTCAAGAGTTACAATTCCCTGCAGTGCTCCATACTCATCAATAACAAATGCAAGGTGTTTCCTGTTCTTACGGAAGTTGTGAAGTTGCACGCTGAGCGGTGTACTTTCTGGTATGAACCAAGGCCTTGACATAACTTGGGTAATGTCAACTTCTTCCGCTTTATTATTCTTTTCACGCAAAGCATTTATTAGAGCTTTCACGTGAATTACACCTACAATGTTATCTGGTTCCTTCTGCCATAAAGGTACTCTACTGTGACTGCTGGTTAAAATCTCTCTTATTAACTCTTCTTTATTCCGATCTATATCAAGAGAAAATAGGTTTCTTCTATGGGTCATAATTTGTGATATCTCTGTCTCAGCCAAATCAAGTATGCTGCTTAGCATATCTAAATCCTGTTGCAACATAGTTCCTTCACTGCGGTGAAGAGTAATCATATTACGCATTGCATCCGCTGCAGATATCACTTCCTTATCTTTATGCAGCCCACATAATTTTAGGATGAGGTTAACAATAAATTGAATACCTAGTGTCAATGGAGAAAAAATCTTTACAAAAAACAATACAAAATAAGCAGAAAATGATGCAAATTTTTCAGGATTTTGAATAGCATAAGTTTTTGGTAGAACTTCGCAGAACAATAAAATACAAAATGTCATTATAATTGTTGATAGGAGAATGCCCTCATTTCCAAAAAGATTGATAAATATTGCTGTAAATAAAGCAGAGCAAGTAATATTAATAATTGTATTGCCGAGCAATACCGTTCCTATTGTCAATTCTTTCCTATTTAATAAGCGATCTATTACCCTGGCTTTTTTGTTACCGTCTAGCTTTAGCTTATTAACTCGAGAACGGCTAATTGAGGTTAAGCCTATTTCTGCTCCTGAGAACAAAAACGATAAAACTAACAAAACAAAAATTGCTGATGATACTAAGACCAATAACCAATCCATTAAAGTACGATGTTATTGTGATAAAAAATAAAATTAATTTTACATGTTATGAGAGGCATTTGCAAGCCTGAATTTATATTGCCGAATTTTATATACCTTTAATCTTAAAAAACAAATCATAAAGCATATTACACGCTGCGTTCACATGCTCATCCTCAATGATAAGTGGTGGGGTTACCCTTACTACTTTGTTGTTTAAAACCCTAGTTATTATTAAACCTTTATCAAGAGATCGACTAATAATTTTATCAGCTACAAGAGTTGCTAGTTCTATTCCCATTAGTAACCCTTCTCCACGAACTTCTAAAATCATCTCAGGAAATTCTTTAGCTAAAAGCAACAGCTTTTCTTTTAAATATTTACTAATTCTTTTAACATGATCAAAAAAGCCTTCTTTTAGCATTATATCGAGCACTGCATTACCAACAGTCATGGCAAGTGGATTGCCACCATAGGTTGATCCATGAGTTCCTGGAGTAATTGCTTCTGCTATATAATCTTTCACTAAACATGCAGCTACAGGAAAACCGTTACCCATAGCCTTCGCACAGGTTAGCATATCAGGTTCAATGCCGACATTTTGATAATGAAATAAAGAACCGATGCGTCCATATCCGCACTGCACTTCATCAAAGCACAAAATTATTCCTTGAGCTTTTGTTATTTCCCTTACTTTTTGAAGATATTCTACGTCTAGTGGATATACTCCACCTTCGCTTTGTATGGGCTCTAAAAATACAGCAGCTATTTCATTGTTGATTTTTTCTTCTAATGCTTTAATGTCATTTCTTGGCACTTTATCAAAACCAGAAAGGAGCGGAGCAAAACCTTCGCGTGATTTTTCATTGCCTCCAGCAGAAATTGCAGCAATACTGCGGCCATGAAAGCCTCCTTCAATTGTAATAATACGATTACGTTTTGCTTGCCCTTTTGAATAAAAGTAACGACGAATAAACTTAATTGCAGCTTCTGTTGCTTCAAGCCCACTTGAGCAGAAAAAAACTTTATCTGCAAAAGTCAGGGTTGTTAAACGCTCGGCAAGCCTTTCTTGCTCGGGAATAGTGAAAATGTTAGAGCAGTGCCATAATGAGCTCGATTGCTCTTTCAGCTTATCTGTAATGTATGGATGACAATGCCCTAAAGAAGTTGTAGAAATACCTGCAGCAAAATCTAAATATTTTTTACCATCTTTATCAAAAAGATATGCCCCTTCTCCCCTGACTATAGGAGTGTCAAGTCTATTATACGCATTAACAACATGATCCATTTTATAAGTATTGTGGTATTATCTATACTATACCTGAAATGAATCCATTAACACAAAGCTTTTCCTTTAACCTCTTATGCTACTTCAACTAAAAATTTGGCTAATGCAAACCTTTTTTGTCATTCTATAGCTAAAGTGACTTGGTTTTACCAACACTTATTAGCCATTGTAAAAGTTTTTGTTTCTATTGAATGATAGTTGTAGCCTATGCAAGAAGTTTATTGACTTTGAGCGCACTTTAGCCTATACAATTTTAATATCTTAAACTACTGGACATGCCCGATCTAAAGACAATGATGTTAAATTTTGGACCTCAGCACCCAGCTGCACATGGAGTGTTGCGTCTTGTTTTAGAGATGGATGGTGAAGTGATCGAGAGGGCAGATCCCCATATTGGGCTTTTGCACCGCGGTACTGAAAAATTAATAGAACATAAAACGTATCTTCAAGCTTTGCCTTATTTTGATCGCCTTGATTACGTATCACCAATGTCACAAGAGCATGCATATTCACTTTGTGTGGAGAAATTGTTGCAATGTGAAGTGCCAATTAGGGCAAAGTATTTACGTGTCTTGTTTTGTGAACTGACGAGAATACTAAATCATTTACTGAACGTTTCTTCTCAAGCACTTGATGTTGGAGCAATGACCCCTCTTTTATGGCTCTTTGAAGAAAGAGAAAAAATACTGGAATTTTACGAAAGAGCTTCAGGTGCAAGGTTTCACGCAGCTTACATCAGGCCAGGTGGAATTGCAGCAGATGTTCCAGAAGATTTGATTGAGGATATTGCAAAGTTTATAGAGCAATTTCCAAAATATATAGACGATGTTGATGAACTTTTAACAGAAAATAGGATATGGAAGCAACGCACTGTAGGAATTAGTGAAATATCAATTAAACAGGCACTTGATTGGGGCTTTAGTGGCCCAATGTTGCGCGCTGCTGGGCTTGCTTGGGATTTGCGAAAAAGCCAGCCATATGAGATATATGATCAACTAGATTTTGATATACCGATCGGCCAAAATGGCGACTGTTATGACCGTTATCTAGTTAGAATGGCAGAGATTAGGCAATCTATCAGTTTGGTGAAGCAGTGCATAGAGAAAATGCCTGAAGGGCAAATAAAAACTGAAGATAGAAAAATTTCTCCACCGTCAAGAGCAGAGATGAAAAAATCTATGGAAGCTCTGATTCACCATTTTAAGCTCTATTCAGAAGGATATCACGTACCAGAAGGTGAGGCTTACGCAGTTGTTGAGGCACCAAAAGGTGAGTTTGGAGTGTATATAGTTTCAGATGGTACCAATAGACCTTATAGGTGCCGAATAAGAGCACCTGGCTTTGCGCATTTACAAGCCTTAGACTTTATGGCAAAAGGACACATGCTTGCTGACGTTGCAGCAATTATTGGCTCACTCGATATAGTTTTTGGTGAGATTGATAGGTAATCATTGGTACCCGTTCAGGCAATGGCGTCATGCAAGTAGCTGACACATAACTGTACGAACATTTGTTTGCAAAGGCAGTATGTTAAGTGTTATAGCCGATTTTGCCTCAAACACAAAGGCAGTGCCTTGACTACTTGGATCCAGAAAAATTGATTGTGTACTATACAACATTTTCGATTAAAAGCGTAACCGTTCACTGTTAGACTGCATTCTGTGATTTTTAGCAAAACATGATCTTTCATTTGAGCTTCCTTCAATTTAAAATAAATACAGAAAATTGCTGCCTATAGCTAAACTGACCTTACCCAGAAAAAGTGGAGAGAAAGAAAGGAGTTTTTTCGGGTAAAATAAAATTTTGGAGGATTAGAAATGGCAAGAGAATATACGGCAGAATTCAAATTGGAAGCTGTTAAGCTGACAAATGAACAAAGAAAGGTAGGTCAACCAGTTGCAAAAGTAGCAAGAGATCTAGGAATAAGGGATAGTGTATTAGGAAAATGGATGAAGAAATATAACGAAAAAAAGTCAGCGGCAAATGCATTTCCAGATGTAGCACCTTATGACAAAGAGAGATTTGATTTACAGAAAGAGTTAGCAAAAGTAACAAGAGAAAGAGACATTTTAAAAAAAGCCCTGGCCAGTCAAAAAGAGTAAAATATTTTTTCATAAAAGAGCATAGTAAACACTATAAAGTGCAGGAATTATGTAGGGTTTTCTGCTAGTGGCTACTATAAGTGGACTACAAGGAAAATAAGCAGTAGAGAATCAGCAAATAAAGAGTTATTAGCAGATATTCAAAAAATATATCAAGCTTCTAAATGTAGATATGGAGCTCCTAAAATTCATGCTGAATTAAAGGCTTTGGGTAAAAGTTGCAACTTAAAAACAGTGCAAAGTATTATGCAGAAAAATGGTATTCAGGCTATATTGAGAAGAAAATTTAAAATTAAGAAACAACAAACGGACAGTAGCTCCCAATATATTAGACCAAAACTTTATTGTCGATCAACCAAATAAAGTATGGGATTACTTATATAAAAACCAAAGAAGGATGGCTATATTTGGCAACAATAATCGATCTATATTCACGCATGGTAGTTAATGAGCAGTTCAATAAATAAACAATTGGTTATGGACTCTTTATTAATGGACGTTAACAAGCGTAAACCTGCCAAAAATCTACTATTACATAGTGATCAAGGTTCACAATATACTTCGCAAGGTTATCAATATCTCTTAGCTGTAAAGAATATAGATGAGTAATAAAGGCTGTTGTTACGACAATTCTGTTGCAGAAAGCTTCTTTAGCTCATTGAAAAGAGAAATACTTATTGATACTTCACAACACTCTGCTCAACAAACTAGAACTGCAATATTTGAATACATAGAAATTTTTTATAACAAACAACGTCACTATTAACTATTGCATTCCAGAACAATTTGATGCATCATTCTTTTTGTAAAAAACATTCCAAACTTTCTCTCCACTTTTTCTGGGTAAGGTCAATAAACTATAACATTTTTACTTAATTTTGTCAACTTCTCTATTCGTTGAAAAAACAATCTTGCATAAAAAAATCAACTCATCTCTTTCAAAGGCTCTATATTGAAGATAGAAAGTCCAGAAGCGATGACGTGTGCTAAGGCCTGCACGAGAAACATTCTTGCAGCGGTGAGGTTTAAGTTGTCTTCCAGTATGAAACGCATGTTTAAATCACTCTTGCCATACCCCCATAAAACGTGAAACGCTTCTGCAACTTCAAGTAAGTAGAAAGTAATTCTGTGTGGCTCACAAAGCCTTGCTGCAATTTCTACCACATCTGGCCACTTTGCTAAGGTTTTTATGAGGAAGAGCTCTCCACCTGTCCTTAAAAGTGAAGGATCTGCTGTTGGGAGCTCTTTTGGAGCATTACGCATTAACGAATGAGCACGAGCATGCGCATATTGCACGTAAAAAATAGGGTTGTCTTTTGACTGTTCTTTAACTTTAGCAAAATCAAAGTCCAAGACCATATCATTCTTGCGTGTTAGCATTATAAAACGAGTTATGTCCCTGCCAACTTCTTCCACTACATCTCTTGCTGTTAGGAAGTTTCCTGATCTTTTGGACATTTTAACTGGTTTGCCATTCTCGAAAAAATTCACGATATTATGCAGTTTTACCTCTATTTTTGCTTGATCATCACTGAGCGCAGAGACGACTGCTTTGAGCCTTTTGACGTAACCACCGTGGTCACTACCAAGCTCTACGATCATATTGTTAAAACCACGTGATATCTTGTCAAAATGGTAAGCAATATCCGAGGCAAAATAAGTCCAGCTACCCCCATCTTTCTTCAATGCACGGTCAACGTCGTCACCAAATTTTGTAGAGCGAAATAACATTTCTTTTCTGGAAGTCCAATTTTCACTTTCTTTGCCTTTTGGTTTCTCCAGGTACCCTTCATACACTAGACCCTTGTCAGACAATATCTTTATACTCTCTTCAATTTTGCCACTTTTTTGTAGCTCATACTCTGAAGTAAAAACATCATGATTTACTCCAAGCAAGTTCATGTCTTCCTTTATGAGTTCTAAGATAAAACTTAAAGTATATTCCCTAATTATTTGATTATCTTGCTTTTTTAGAAATTCCTTGCCATATTTTTTAGCTAGCCCCTCCCCTATTGGTTTTAAATATTCACCTGGGTATAAACCTTTTTCTATACTGATTTTTTCTCCCAGAGCTTCTTTGTACCGCAGATATACTGACTTTATTAGTGTATCTATCTGCGCTCCAGCATCGTTAATATAGTATTCCTTAGTAACTTTATAACCAACTTTTTTCAATAAATTTGCCAGAACGTCACCAAATACTGCCCCTCTTGCATGACCAATATGCAGTGGACCAGTTGGATTTGCAGATACAAATTCAACATTGATGGCCTGATTGTTCCCTATATCTAGGGTGCCAAACTCTGTTTTTAGCTCATTTATTTGTTTTAAAATCCCATGCCATACTTTTATTTTTAAGTGTATGTTGATGAAACCAGGGCCCGCTATTTCCACTTTTGCAACTTCATCAAAAAGTTCAAATTCTTTGGCTAAAACCTCTGCAATTTCAATGGGATTCTTCTTTTCATGCTTTGCGAGCACCATAGCAACGTTTGTGTAAATATCTCCATGTGCTCTATTGCTTGGAGGTTCTACGATAAAGTTTGTTGTATCTGTATTTATAATACCTCTTTGCTTCAACTCGTTTAATTTACTCAAAATTAAGGAAGAAGCCCTTTTGAAAATGTTCATCAACTAGAAAAACTATGAAAACCTCCAACAATATAGCGAATAAGTGGGGCTAGTTGAAGGTTTATCTTATCTCTACTCTTTGTTTGATGTAAGGCGACCTTTTCTGGGTCAAAAGACCCAGAAAAGTTATAGTTTATATTAAGACATTGTCGTAATCATGGTAAGAGAAAGCCATACCTTCGCTGTAACCATCATTACCAGCATCAGGTTCTTTAACACCATCAGGTTCTTTAACATCATCAGGCTCTTTCTCTTTCTTTAGTTCATTCTTAATATTTTCTTTCAGTTCATTCATAGTCTTATCATCAATCTCAAACTTAAGACTTTTCTCCAGTTCATTCTTAATATTTTCTTTTAGTTCATTCTTAGTCTTATCATCAATTTCACACTTAAGACCTTTCTCCAGTTCATTCTTAATATTTTCTTTCAGTTCATTCTTAGTCTTATCACCAATCTCAAACTTAAGACTTTTCTCCAGTTCATTCTTAATATTTTCTTTCAGTTCATTCATAGTCTTATCATCAATCTCAAACTTAAGACCTTTCTCCAGTTCATTCTTAATATTTTCTTTCAGTTCATTCATAGTCTTATCATCAATCTCAAACTTAAAACATTTTTTCAGTTCATTCATAGTCTTATCATCAATCTTACACTTAAGATCTTTACCGCATTTATCATAAATCAACTTACTCTTATTGACTTTACAATCATCCAACTTTGTGAACAAATTAATTTTCAACATATCACTGACATAGCACGTATCAAGTGGCAATATACGTACATGATTTGCATTTTTTTGATTCGGACAAGAAAAAGTATTCGTTGGCATAAAATATCTCCATTAGTAAATAAAATTATTAAAAAATTAACCATAAGATGGAAGTGTGTACTAACAATGTACACACTGTATTACTTTTATATAATATGAACAGTGCCTTCTAACACTGACATATTGTGGGTAGAAAAAAAGGCTTCAGCACTTTTTGCATCTAATATAGAAGAGTTTATTACTTCTACACATTTATCACATTCAGAATTGTTTTCACAACTGCCCACAAGTTTACCATCTATAACCTGAAGGTTGTTTTTAGCATTCTGAATAGTTTTTGCACATTCTTTAAACTTGTAGCCTGTTGGCTCTTTGGTCTCAATATCAAGAATATCATCAGTTATTGGGTTGACCGTTATTGCAAGCTTTGAAAAATCAACGATTGTTTTAGATTCAGGTTCAGGCTTAACTTGTGGACAAGGGGGACAAGCAGGACAAGCAGGAGCAGGGGGACAAACAGTATCAGGACAAGCAGGACAAGGTGGTATATTTAAATCGAATTCGGGAAGCTGTATATTTAATTCGAGTCCATCATGCCGCGAGTCAAAGCGGTTATGGCAACGTGGGTCAAAGTTATGATGGTACCGTGGGTCAGTTATGCAAGCTGTGCGCACAGGAGTACATGAATCCATACGTGGATACGAAGAAAAATTGTAAGTCATAAAAATCCTTTAAAAAGCAACTATTAGATTATTATAGGATAAAAAAGTTAATGATTTAATAATTTTAAGGCTAAAATTAGCATACACACAGTACTTAACTTACAGTACATTTCAAAATACGACTTTAATGTAGCAGATATTAGAGTTAAAAATTTTACTATGGTAGATAATGATAAGATTCCAAGAAGAAGCTGTCAGTAGTCAAATTAGTTGTGTTGCTGAAATAAATTGTAATATATGGTTACTGTGAATAACAATTGCTTATCTTCTCAAGCAAAGCATGAAACACATGGGTTGAATAGCACCCATGTGCTCTTGGAAGCACGTATAGCTAGACGTGCGTTTATGAGTTGTTTAAAAACAATCTTCTAATAAAGAAACCCAAATTCATCACAAGGATTATGACATGTGTCATAATAATTATGATATGAGTTAAAATGATTGTGGCACGAATTAGTGGCACAAGGTGCGTATGCAGGTGCACAAGCTTGTGCACAGTTCGATACTGGTGTTGGTGAAACTGATGCTGGCGAATTAAAAGCCGTACATGGTAGTTTTGGTAAATGACTATAATTATAAACCATAATGATCCTTTAAAAAATACTATGAGATTATTATAAATTAAAATGATTAAAAATTTAATAACTTTAATTATAAATCTAGCATATCAACTAACGGTATGATTTAAATTTTCTTTCAATTCCACTGTATCTTCGCCAGTTTTGCATACAGCCCGTCTTTACTTATTAGAGAGTTGTGAGTTCCTATTGGCAACCGTAGCTCAGTTGGCAGAGCGTCAGTTTGTAGTGCTGAATGTCGCCAGTTCGATCCTGGTTACTCACCCTATTTTTCTGCAAAAATGCCATCTGGGCTGAAAAGCCCAGAAAGCATTCAGTCTTATATAAAATTAGTATCAACAGAAACAAGACTATCCTCATTATCATAATAGTAAGGATTTGTTTTTTCCGTACTATCAAAAACAGTTTTTAATAGTACTTCCTTATCACTGTCCCATGCAACTTTCTTCATAATTTTAGCAAAATCTTCACACTTTTTGTCAACTCCACAGTCCTTTATTTTGCCATTAGCCTTTAGATAAGGCTTTAATGAACTATACAATATCTGAGTGTTATTGCCCTCTTTATCTATCATTTGTCCTAATGTGTTAACAAGTATCAATGGTGCAATTTGTTTTGCTTTCGCAACAATTGTTCGATCGGACTCTCTAATGAGATCAGGACATGATTCTCTCATAAAAAAGCTTTTGTTGTATTCTTTATTATTATGATAACCGGCAGGGTAACAGAAACTCTTAATTTCATCGTCTTGACAGGCTATCTCTTGTGGATTATCCATACATTTTTTACATGACATATTACTAAAATAGTGTGCTGAATCAAAAAGCTCTGTAAAGGCAAATTTAAAATTTACTACACCGTAATAACCCTCTATTCCCTTTTCTATATATGTCGCAATTTTAGGATTACTATACATCTCAGGATACAATTCCTTTAGTAAATCAGATGTATTAAAACCTTGATGACCTATTTTATTATAAGCTGTATACCAAGAAGCATGCGCTCCACAATTTTCAGCTTGGGAACAATCTAAGGTTATTTCTTGAGATGTAATGACACTTGCTTTTCCAGTTTCATCTTCTTTCTCATCAGTATCAGGTTTGTTTGTACCAGTTTCATCTCCTTTTTCACCAGTATCAGGTTTGCCTGTACCAGTTTCATCTCCTTTTTTACCAGTATCAGGTTTGCCTGTACCAATTCCTTTCTCTTTTTTGCATTCTTCAGCTTCTTTTTTATACCACTCAACCTCTGCCTTTGCCATTCCAATTTTACACTTTACAACTTCTTCTTTGGCTTTCTCAACTTTCTTTTCACACTGTACAAATGCTTCTTTTATCCCTTCAGCCTCCTCTTTTGCTTTTCCAGCGTCTGCTTTTGCCTGTTTAGCTTCTGCTTTCACTTTTTCAATCTCATCTTGAGCTTGTTTTATTGCTAAATCGGCTTTTGCTTTAGCATCATCTTTTGCACGTTCTATTGCCTGTTTAGCATCATCTTTTATCCTCTCAGCATCTTTTTCACATTTCGCAAACTGCTCTTTTGCTTCTTTAGCTTCACCATGTGCTTGTTTTACTGCTTCCGCAGCTTTTGCTTTAGCATCATCTTTTGCACGTTCTATTGCCTGTTTAGCATCATCTTTTATCCTCTCAGCATTTTCTTCGCATTTTGTAAACTGCTCTTTTGCTTCTTCAGCTTCACCCTGTGCTTGTTTTGCTACTTCCTCAGCTGCTTTTTTAGCTTTAGCATCCTCTTCTGCACGTTCTATTGCCTGTTTAGCATCATCTTTTATCCTCTCAGCATTTTCTTCGCATTTTGTAAACTGCTCTTTTGCTTCTTCAGCTTCACCCTGTGCTTGTTTTGCTACTTCCTCAGCTGCTTTTTTAGCTTTAGCATCCTCTTCTGCACGTTCTCTTGCCTGTTTAGCATCATCTTTTGCACGTCCTATTTCCTCTTCAGCATCATCTTTTGCACGTTTTATTGCCCTTGCAGCATCATCTTCTGCACGTTTTACTGCCTTTTTAGCATCATCTTCTGCCTTCTGAGCCCTGTTTTTGCACTCTTCAAGTGTTTCTCTGGTAAATTCATCATCCTTTTTCTCTTTTTCGATCTGATCTCTTGGATCCGTAACCTGATCCTCAGTTGTGACCTCATCATCAGTTACTACCTTATCATCAGTTACTACCTGATCTTCAGTTGTGATTTTATCCTTGATCGTCTCATCTACACCCTCATCACTATAAGAAAATTTGTTAGTATATGAATAGCGATTATTGATTTTATCACTATAGTTATGTTTTAACATAGAGACCTCCTATACAGTTAAAATTGGAATTACATTAAGATAGAACAAGCTATGAATATAACGTGAATGAAAGAAACCACAGGTCACGAAATTTCCGGATAACTATGGAACCATTATAAAATAATAAAATTAAAAATTTAATAATTTTAATTATAAATCTAGCATATCAACTAACGGTATGATTTAAATTTTCTTTCAATTCTACTGTATCTTCGCCAGTTTTGCATATAGCCCGTCTTTACTTATTAGAGAGTCATGAGTTCCTACTTCTTCTACTTTCCCATGATTAATTACTATAATCTTGTCAGTCTTGAGTGCGGTTGATAGCCTGTGTGTAATTACGATTGTTGTTCTGTTTTGCATTAACTCGCTCAATGCTTTTTGCACGAGGTTCTCACTTTTATAATCAAGGGCAGAGGTTGCTTCATCCAGTATTAAAACCTGAGGGTTTTTGAGTATGGCTCTTGCTATTATAATACGTTGTTTTTGTCCTTCAGAAAGTTTTAATCCTCTTTTTCCTACAAATGTATCAAATTTATCAGGCAGCTTATCAATAAATTCCATCGCATAAGCACCGATAGCTGCTTGCCTTACTTCCTCATATTCAGCACCCGGTTTGCCATATAGTATATTTTCTATTATTGAGCAAGAGAATATCATGTGATCTTGTGGCACTAAGCCAAACAACGATCTGAGGTCATTTAACGCAATTGACTTAATATTGTGCCCATCGATAGTAATGCTACCTTTGTTTGGATCATGAAAACGGAGCAGAAGCTTTAAAATGGTGCTTTTACCACTGCCAGATGGTCCAACAATTGATACTGCTTGACCTGCCTCTATAGAAAATGATACGTTATTTAACGCTGGCTTATCAGACTGAGATTCATAAAAAAATGTTACGCCATTAAACGAAATTCCTTTTTGAACACTACAAATTTTTATAGGATCATCGGGATCTACTATAGAGCTTTTCATATTTTTAAATTCAAATAAACGCTCTACTATTCCAAGACCTCGTTGTAAATCACTGATATTATCGCTCAAATTATTTATAGCTCCTGCTGCGAGCGCTGAATAAACCACAAATGAGGAGAGTTCTCCTATAGTTATATTATTGCTTAAGACTTCTTTAATACCAAAAAAGAGCAAAACAACTAGTGAACCTATCACACACGTGATAACTAGAGTTACTAAAATAGCACGCAAGAGTACTAATTTTACGTATGATTTTGATACTGAGTTTAAATACTCCTTAAAACGGGTTTTTTCATTTTCTTCGAGTACAAACGATTTGATAGTCACTATAGATCTAAAATTTTCCTCACTAAATGACGCAAGCTCACTTAATTTATCCTGGGCAAAGCGTGCATGGCTACGCACTTTTTTTCCAAGTGAGGTCACGATAATGAGTAGTATAGGTATTATTGCAGCTGCATACGCAGTTAGTTGTATATTTGTATATAATAACATGGCAACACTACCAATCAATATTACAAAATTTCGTAATATGGTTAGTAAGCTGCTGTTTATTATTGATTGCAGCACAGAGGTATCAGTAATTAACGCTGAGATAACATCTTGTACACCTGTGTTCTCAAAGAAGCTTGGTTGTAAATCGGTAATACTGCTATATAAGTCATATCTGATTCTTGCGATAACTTTCTCGCTGCCAATGCCAATGAAATATAACCGAGTAAATGCAGTGAGAGAAATGGCTAAAACTATAAGTATTGCAACTAATAGTTTGGTAGTAAAATCGTGCTCTGTGCCAGAATCAATTATATTGCTTAAGCCTCTGCCAAAGAGGAGGATCGTTAAGGCTGAAAATAAAACTGCAATAAAAGCTATGACAAAATAGGATAGATTAGGCTTTATATAGTAAAATAACTGCCTAATATTAGATCGCATCGTATTTTGAAGTTTCTAAAGTTAAGTATATAGATTTTAGTTTCAGGGGAAAGGTATAGTATGAAGCAATTTAGGTTCTGCAGCTGTTGTGATTTTAGTCCACCAAGAAAGGGTAGTAGCTCGCAGAAACAAAAAACTTGCTTGACAAACTCCGCCAGCCCTCTTATCATAAAATTGAAGCTATTTATTTATCTTCTCTGTACAGATTAAATGACAAAAAAACTCACGTATCTGGCGTCTCATGTTTAATTTTTTGCACTATGTGCACCTTATGTCTTTATCAAACTTCTACCTACATAAGCTGAAACGCGCTTATAAAGCGTTTAAAACATAAAAAAACGCCAACTTAAAAAATGGATAGTGAATAACTAGCTACCCTAGGGTTTCTTTTGCCTTTTTTTCTGTTTAGTAAATTTCTTAATGTTTCTAATTTAGATTAGTTGCGGTTTAAAAGCAACTGAATCGCGATTATTAAGCATTTAGAATAAAAAAACGCCATACTTGAAAGTATAATGTAAGTAATTAGCCAACCACGGGGCTTCTTTTGCCTTTTTTTTCGTTTGGTAAATTTCTTAATGTTTATAGCTAAACGACAACCGTCATCCCGCTGCTTGTTAGCGGAATCTCTTGTTAGCGCCGCGGCGGTATGACGGTTCGTGGCAGCGTGACGATAAGCTCGTCATCCCGCTACGTGTTAGCGGGATCTCTTGTTAGCGCCGCGGCGGTATGACGGTTCGTGGCGGCGTGACGATAAGCTCGTCATCCCGCTGCTTGTTAGCGGGATCTCTTGTTAGCGCCGCGGCGGTATGACGGTTCGTGGCAGCGTGACGATAAGCTCGTCATCCCGCTACGTGTTAGCGGGATCTATGTTGAGAGATACCGCGAATGAATCGCGGTATGACGGTGTAGATGATGGTTAAGTAATTCGTCATCCCGCTGCTTGTTAGCGGGATCTAGAGATACCGCGGCGGTATGACGGTTCGTGGCGGCGTGACGATAAGCTCGTCATCCCGCTGCTTGTTAGCGGAATCTCTTGTTAGTGGCTAAGAGATACCGCGGCGGTATAGCTATACTTAAAAATATGGTTGAATAGTTGTTAATAATAGTGTATAATTATTAATCTTTTCTCAGTATTTTTACTATGGCTCTTTCTAAATTTCTCGATCCGAAATT
The DNA here is from genome assembly GCF_017639315.1 of Drosophila ananassae. Lineage (NCBI taxonomy): Eukaryota > Metazoa > Arthropoda > Insecta > Diptera > Drosophilidae > Drosophila > Drosophila ananassae. The sequence goes on from NW_025319039.1 coordinate 318,391, forward strand.
GGACCTAACATTTAAAAAAATATTTGGTACTGAGAGAAATAAGAATATTCTTATTCATTTTTTGAACGATATTTTAGGGTTTACTGAGATAAATACTATACAAGAAGTGGAATTCCTCAGTACTATAATGGATCCTGAAATTGCATCTGATAAACAAAGTATAGTTGATGTTTTTTGCAGGGATTCTAGTGGGGCCAGGTATGTGATTGAAATGGTGCGACCTGAAAGCCTTCGGTCATATTGTTTAAAAGGAGAGGAATTCATTCAGAAAGAAACTGAAAGGATTCTAAAGCTTATTGAACCAGATGTTTTGCCATCTGAGTCTACGCATCAGTGCGAATTGGGTAACCAGTTGGTGCCGAGCGACGCGGACAATGAACCTCCTCTTGATAAAGAAGATGCTCAATCGTGAGAGAAAGCATAAACTACAAGCATCATGTGGTTGGAGGGCTAGGCTTAGTGGTATGGTGAACGTAAGTGAAGCTTCATAAGTATCGTAACGATTAAAGAGCTAAAGATGCTGATAAGCTCCGACCAAAAGGTAATGTGGATGAGTTACATTTTTCATTTCTGGATGTACGCAAATAATAATTCCACCGGTATAGAGAAGCCACCTAACCCACTATTGTATGACAAAAGGAACAGGATAAGCCTGTATTTTCGCCTATATGGCAGGCAACCCGCAAGGAATGCTGATGGATGTGCAGGTAAAGGATAATGGAGAAAGCGAATGCCATTTTGTAACGAAATGGATAGAATTTGTAACATTAATTCGCGTGAAAACGAGCAGACTTCCATTTGGTCCCTCATGACAAGAAACTTTGTTAACCACTTAAGGTAGGAAAGCAGATGATTACAAGTACAACTGTAAGTGCACCTACCAATAACTCCGAAGCATGGAACCAGTTACCCTGGAAGAAATGCCAAAAAGTTGTTATGAGGCTACAGAGGCGTATTGTTAAGGCTGTCCAACAAGGCAGATGGGGTAAGGTGAAAACTTTACAACACCTTCTCACACGCTCTTTTAGCGGCAAAGCTTTGGCGGTTAAGAGAGTAACTGAAAACCAAGGAAAAAACACAGCAGGTGTAGATCGTCAAATATGGTCAACTTGCAACACAAAATTTCAAGGAATAAAGCTATTAAAACAAAGAGGATACAAACCTTCTCCGCTAAAACGGATATACATCAGTAAGTCTAATGGCAAAAGAAGACCTCTTGGAATCCCTACGATAAAAGATAGAGCCATGCAAGCATTATACTTGTTTGCTTTGGAACCGATAGCTGAAACGATCAGTGATCGTCACTCTTATGGTTTTAGACCAAAAAGATCCTGCGCAGACGCTACTGTGGCTTGTCACTTGTTACTGGCAAGCCGTAACCAACTACAATGGATACTCGAAGGTGATATTAAAGGGTGTTTTGATAACATTAACCATGAATGGCTCATGAAGCATATTCCTATGGAGAAGAAAATTCTTCATAGCTGGTTAAAAGCTGGCTTCCTAGAATCAAAAACTCTGTATTCCACAACTGCAGGTACCCCACAAGGTAGTATCATCTCTCCAATACTAGCAAATCTAGCCCTAAATGGACTTGAAAAATCATTGGAAAGTCAATTTGGTAAACTTGGCAGTAAAAGAAGAAGCAAAATCAGAAGTGGAGTAAATGTAATCAGGTACGCAGATGACTTTATCATTTCAGGAATCACACGTGAAGTACTGGAAAATGAAGTAAAACCTCTAGTATCGTCCTTTCTTCAGGAGAGAGGTCTTATCCTTTCCGAAGAGAAAACAAAAATTACATCTATTACAACAGGGTTTGACTTTCTTGGTTGTAATGTACGCAGGTATAATAAGAAGTTAATTATAAAACCTTCAAAAGAAAGTATTAAGAAACTTCTTAATAAAGCACGTACATTGATAAAGGCAAACATAGCGAACACTCAGGCCGTACTAATCAAGTTGCTCAATTCCCTATTAAGGGGATGGGGAAATTACTACAGCCATGTGTGTGCGAAAAGAGCTTTTAACAAAATAGACCATGAAATTATGTGTGCTCTATGGAAATGGGCAAAGAAAAGACATCCTCGTAAAGGATTACGTTGGATAAAGAATCGTTACTTCAAGGTAATGAAACAACGCCAATGGGTCTTTGCTGCACCCATATGCAAGAACAAACCGAAAGAGATAAGGTATTTAAGACTGCTTAGGTTGATTGATATACCTATCAGACGACATGTTAAAATCAGGGCGGATGCAAATCCACTTGACTTAAAATGGAAAAAGTATTTTGATGAAAGAGTGAAACAAACAAAAATGTTAGCAAGCTCTTTCTCAAGAGAAGGTTCTCTACTGTTGGTGTCACCATTAAGAATGATGTTTTCTGAGGAATCATGAAGGACAAGCCGGTTCGAGAAAAGAAGGACTTAGATAAGGGGCTCAAGCGTAGTGTGGGGAAACCTGCATGCTGCGTTTCTAAGGGAGGGAGTAGTAGCAATACTACTTCCTTACCTAACCAGCTCACTCGTGATAAAGGCTTTGAAAAACGCGCACAACTTTATGCTGCTAAGGCTTACTCAAGACAAGCTGATAAATCTGGTAAATACGTTGATTTAAAGAAGATTTTCTTTATCGCGATTTCAAATTGTACCTTATTCCCTGATAAGCTTGACTATATATCTAGCCATACCATAAGAGATGAAAAAACCAATGAGCATGACTTAAAAGATTTTCAATTTATCTTCATAGAGCTGCCAAAATTTCCTAAGAGTAGAGCAGAACAACTAGAAAGTGTAGTAGACCGTTGGCTATTTTTTTTCAAATATGCAGATGAAACAACGGACGAAGATCTCAGAAAAATTGCGGAAAAATCACCAATAATAAAGCTAGCATATGATGAATTAGATAAGTTTCACTGGAATGAAAAAGATCTAGTAGCTTATGAAGAAAGAATAATGGATCTGCGCAAAGAAGAAGCCATTCTTGAATACAGACTTGATCTTGCTAAAGAGGAAGGTAGAAAAGAGAGGGAAATTGAAGTCGCAAAGAATCTACTTAAAGCAGGTGTTTCTTTTAATATTATAGCTCAAACTACTGGTCTTTCTATGAGTGAGATCAAAGAATTGCAGAATTAAGTGTGAATGGTTACGAAAAATATAAGTTTTTGCGATAAACGACATAGTGATGTATTTGTTGTTCAGCATGTCAGTGGAATATTTTCTGAAAAATTTCCACATAACTCTTTCAGATTTCATAATATCTCTTGCCACTCATCTGAACAGATACCCATTTTGGAGGGATACCAATAATAGTTGTGAGCGGTACAAGTTTAGTCCATATACCTTCCAAGCATAACACGCTCACGAAACTTTAATGCGATAGCTTGGTTTCTACTGAAAGACAGCATTATGCCAAGTGCGATGCTCGAAGATAAAAGAGAAGAACCACCATAGCTAAGTAACGGCAGGGTTATGCCGGTGGTTGGAAAAACACTCAATGTTACCCCTATGTTTATTATGAATTGTGTGATGAATTGAATTGAGATACCGAGAATCACCAACAGATTAAATAATTCATTTTCCCTATATGCAATGTAAAGCAAACGGGCGGAAATGATACCAAATAACATCAATGTGGCTAAGCACGTAATCAAACCAAATTCTTCTGCTAAAACAGAAAACACAAAATCTGTATGACAATCAGGAAGAGAGGCTTTTACGCTACCTTCACCAGGTCCAACTCCAGTTAATTGACCTCTTTTGAATGCTTCTAATGATTTTGTGACTTGAAAGTTATCGCGCTGCGTAAAAAAGACAAAATTGTAAATCCTTTGCTTTATATGTGGGAGGCATAAGTAAGCTATTGTAGTTCCAGTTGCGGCCATTCCTATTATGCATAGAAAGTATAAAAATGGTATACATGCAATAAACATTTGACCAATAAAAGAATATGTTAAAAGCATGGACATACTGAAATCAGGTTGCAAAAGTAACAACACAAAAACTAACAGAAATATTATGATTGATATGTGCATTTTAAACCTCATTTCGCTGGCCAAGATACTAGCTATAACAACAGAAAAAAATGGCCTTACGAACTCAGATGGTTGAACAGAAATTTTGACAATATGTAACCATCGTTTCGCACCTTTTACCTCTATACCAAGTATTATCGCAATTGCTATTAGAATAGTAAATAAAATGAAACCTGCGAACGAGAGGTTAAGTATAGTTCTTGTGTTGAGAAAAGAAAATGTCACCAAGGTAATTAGTGACAGGACTATATAAATTGTGTGACGCCGTATAAAATAATCTTGTGGTAAAGAAAGACGCTGCGCAATTACAGGGCTTGCTGAATAAACAAGAATGAAGCTTATAGTGAGCAAAAAAAACACTGGAAGGATGAGATAATAATCCAGCGTTCTATACCAGAGTTTAATATTCATTTTGTTCCAATGTGTAATGCCACTATTCCATAGCTCATATTATGAAACTCAACATTCTTAAAGCCTACCTCTTCAATTTCCATTTTAAAATCAGCCTGAGTTGGAAACTCTCTGATGCTCTTCACTAAATATTCATAAGAACTCTTGTCTTTAGCAACTATGCTGCCAATTTTAGGAATTACTTTAAATGAATATAAGTCATAAAGTTTGGTAAATATCTCATTTTGATAGTGCATAGGGGCAAATTCTAAGCAGATAAATTTTCCATGTGGTTTTAATACCCTGTGCGCCTCATTTAAAGCCTTCTTACGGTCAGAAACATTTCGAATGCCAAAAGCTATTGTGCAATAATCAAATTCGGAGTCTTCAAATGGTAAACTTTCTGCGTTCGCACATACCCAATCAAAATTAATTTGGTTTGAATTTATAGCTTTATCACGTCCTCTGCTTAGCATGTTTTGATTTATATCGCATACTGTAACCTTAGCACTTGGCTCTTTTCTTACTATTCTTATTGCTATATCTCCAGTTCCTCCAGCAACATCTAAAACCTTAGAGTTTTTTGTAAAATGCACACTATTTACCATCCTATCTTTCCATAATCTGTGCATTCCGAGGCTCATTATATCATTCATGGTGTCGTAGCGACTTGCCACGGAATCGAATACCTCTTTAACTAATTGTGATTTCTTCTCGATTTTTATAGTAGACATTACGTAAAAACTCCTTTATAATTAGTAAAAATTAATTTGAATTAACACAAATGTCAACGACAGGCCTTGAGCCTGTTAAAATCTTCTTCAGCGTGGTATGATGACCGAGTTAGTGGGCTTGATGCAACCACTAAGAAACCTTTGGAGTAAGCAATGTATTTATAATGCTCAAACTCTTCTGGGGTAACATACCTATCAAGTTTTGCATGTTTTGGAGTTGGTTGTAGATATTGACCAATTGTAATAAAATCAACCTCAGCACTGCGCAAATCGTCCATAACCTGAAATATTTCCTCTTTTGTCTCTCCAAGACCGACCATAAGCCCTGACTTTGTGAAAACTTTGGGATTAATCTGCTTTACCATCTTCAGTAAATATAGTGAATGAAAATAGCGAGCTCGTGGTCTTATTTTTGCATACAATCTCGGCACTGTTTCAATATTGTGGTTATAGACATCAGGTGATGCAACAGCAATTGCTTCAAATGCTCCTTTCTTATTTAAAAAATCAGGAGTTAAAATCTCTATTGTTGTTTCTGAAGTTATCTTTCTAATTTCTTCTATGCACTGTATAAACTGATTTGCGCCACCATCTGGTAAATCATCACGATCAACAGAAGTAATGACAACATGTTTTAAGTTTAACTTTTTTATTGCTTTTGCTAAATTTTCTGGTTCATGAGGGTCTAGTTTATCAGGAATGCCAGTTGCAACGTTGCAAAATGCACAAGCACGAGTGCAAACAGAACCGAGAATCATCACAGTAGCATGACGTTTATTCCAACATTCACCAATGTTTGGACATGCAGCCTCTTCGCACACTGTATGCAAGTTATGCAGTTTAACGATGTTTAAGGTTTCATTGAATACTTCACCGGTCGGAGCTTTTGCTCTGAGCCATTGAGGTTTGCTATGCATCTGAAACTGCTAACTCTACCTCTTGCTTTACTAAAACTTTTTTCAACCTTCTTTTTATCTTCTGCGCTTTCTCACTTAGTTTAATCGTTCTTGTGTTGAGCAAAAAAGCATCTAAATCACCTTTGTAATCTATAGTTCTCAAAGTTCTTGTTGCCACACGAAATCTAAACTTTTTATTCAATATATCACTTGTCAACGTAACCTTATGTAAATTTAAAAGAAAGGTACGCTTTGTTTTACGATTCGAATGTGATACCTTATTACCAAAAGATTTTTTTCTATTTGTTAATTCACAAACTCTACTCACTTCAATATACCAAATTATTCTATGTACTTAGATTACCTTATATAGTCAAATAGTCAATACTCTCTTGCTTAATTTTTATACCATATACTGCTTTATAACCAAAAAATATCGTAATTTTTTCTATTATAAGAGAAATCATATGCTGAATTTCCAATGCTTTGCTGCCATTTGTTACTACCAGATGCAATACACCCGAATTTATATTCTGTGCATATGAGATCTTTTTCGGTTTTGTACACTCTGCTATTTCTTTCCCTACTATATTTCGCCAGTTTAAAATAAGACGTATTTCATTTTTGCTAATCTTATTTTTCATGCATTTTAATACATAGTTTTCAATTATAGACTTTAATTTTTTTGGACCGCTACGTTTGAGCATAATAACCTCAAAAATCAATTTTTATCATTCTATAAATTTAATATAGAGTACAATTGTTTGTCAATCCCAGTGTTACAACTGGGATTGTAGCTGCTTTAACAACAACTCTACCCTCTGGTCTCACACCGTAAAAGCAGTATTTTTATGCAAAACTTATCTCAACGTAGCACTTGTCAAGATCGTTCCATTCAAAAATTTTTGTTTTGCCTCATAATTAACCTTATAGCTGTTTTAATTGTAATTAGTTAAATTATTATTAACTTGCCAGGCTAGATCCAAAAAATAGCATAATCAATATGCAAATTGTAATAGAAATCACGTTTGCGTATGGTTTATTGCTATGCGGTTAATCTTTCCTCAATCCAAGCTGCTTGAATAGCTTCGAGTATTTTTTCGTTACAGCGTTTTTCATCATCATCAAATTCCTCTAAACTCAAGACCTTTTTTTTAAGCTCAGTGAATCTGATACTAATTATATTCTCATTTGGAAATTTTTCCTCCAGAGCTTCCACAATATCTTCTATATCAAGCCATTTCATACTTTTTTGTATTTATCTGCTAAGTTAAATTGGTGCCCATGGGGAGACTTGAACTCCCAAGGTCGCAAAACCCACGGATTTTAAGTCCGCTGCGTCTACCGATTCCGCCACACGGGCTTTTTTTATCTATCTAGAGTAAAACTCTACTACTAAATTGACTTCCATGTCTGCTGAATAAGGAACCTCAGAATATTGAGGCGACCTCAAATATTTCACTGAATGCTCTTTACTATCTGCTTCTAAATAATCCGGAGCCTTGCGCTCTTGTTTTTGTTCAGCCTCTACTACTACAGGGATTTTTGCTGCCCTTTCTCTTATTTTTATTATATCACCTGGCTTCACTCGATAACTCGATATGTTAACCACCTTATCATTAACTGTAACGTGCTTGTGAGATATGAGCTGCTTTGCTGAGTAAATTGTTGGAACAAGACCAGAGTGGTATAAAACAGAACTTAATCTCGATTCTAAGATACCGATAAAATTATCAGCCGTATAACCCTTTCTGTTATAAGCATCTAAAAATGTACGTCTGAGCTGCTTACTTGAAATCGCATAGTAAAACTTAAATTTCTTATGTGCAGCAAACTGCTTACCAAAGTCGGATAACTTCTTGAATCCAAGAATACCATGTTGACCTGGAGGGTATTTCCTTTTGTTTACTGGGTCTTTAGCTCTACCCCATAAATTTACACCAAGTCTACGGCTAATCCTATACTTTCTAGTGATAACAGTTGTCATATAAAAACTCTCACGATTTAACTTTAGATTATTAAGGATTTTAGCACTCAGTGTCAACTTGTTTTTGCTGATATAATCTTTTATACTTCATTTTTAAGTTTTTCTATTAACACATGAATCATTCACATTTGGAATCTATGGCAAACGCCATCCGTTTTTTATCAATTGATGCAGTACAAAAAGCAAACTCTGGACACCCAGGTATGCCACTTGGCATGGCAGATGTTGCAACTGTTTTGTTTGCTAAATATCTGAATCATAATCCTGATGATTCTAAGTGGTTCAATAGAGATCGCTTTGTTTTATCAAACGGTCATGGGTCAATGTTACTATATTCAATATTATATTTGACAGGTTATATTAGCATAGATGAGCTAAAAAACTTCAGGCAAATGGGATCCAAGACCCCAGGTCATCCAGAGTTTGGCTTGACTTCCGGAGTAGAGGCAACAACAGGCCCGCTCGGTCAGGGGTTTGCCACTGCTGTTGGCATGGCACTTGCTGAATCGATTCTTAAAGAACAATTTGGAGATAGCTTAATTAATCACTACACTTACGTGATGCTAGGGGATGGCTGTCTTATGGAAGGAATAAGCCATGAAGCAGCATCACTTGCTGGGCATCTTAAATTGAATAAGCTCATAGCCCTTTTTGATGATAATGATATCTCTATAGATGGCGCTACTTGCCTTTCCTGCTCTGATGATGTAGAGAAACGCTTCTTAGCGTATGGATGGAATGTTGACAAAATTGATGGCCATGATTTTGATGCCATATCCCTTGCAATAGAGCAAGCAAAAAAGTCTGATAAACCTACAATGATCTGCTGCAAAACTATTATCGGAAAATTTTCAAGCCGTGCTGGCACATCCTCTGTTCACAGTGGTGCTTTTTCGGAGGAAGACATAAAACAGATGAGAGAGAAATTAAACTGGAATTATGAACCATTCCATGTACCAGAAGATGTGAAAAACGCCTGGAAGAAAACTGTTGAGAGAGCAAAACAAAACTACACGATGTCATTCCAGCGCGTGACCAGGAAAGAAGAAAAAGAATGGATCCCAGTGTCAAGCACTGGGATGACAAGAGAGAGTACTGGGATGACAGAAGAGAATGCTGGGATGACAGGATATCATGTAGAACTTCAAAGACGGTTAGATAAACATCTACCAGATAATATCGCTGGTGTTTTAGCTGACCTGAAGAAACAAATATGTGAGCTAATGCCAAACGAAGCTACTCGATCTTCTTTTGGCAAAGTAATGGAACTTTTAACTAAGTCTATGCCGGAATTAATCGGCGGTTCTGCTGATCTTACCGGGTCAAATTGCACTAAATATGAGCACATGCAGGTAATAGATAGTAATAATTATAGTGGTTCTTATGTCCACTATGGAGTGAGAGAACACGCTATGGCAGCTTGTATGAATGGTATGGCACTTCACGGCGCGATTCTTCCTTATGGCGGCACTTTTTTGGTATTTTCTGACTATTGTCGTCCTGCTATACGTCTTTCAGCTCTGATGAAGCAGCAGGTTATGTATGTCATGACTCACGACTCAATTGGAGTGGGAGAAGATGGCCCAACTCATCAGCCAATAGAGCATTTAGCCTCTTTGCGTGCTATACCAAATCTATATGTTTTTAGGCCAGCCGATGCAGTTGAAACTCTGGAGTGTGTTAGCATTGCACTCGAAAAGAAAGAATCTCCAGCACTGTTTGCGCTCTCAAGGCAAAACGTAAGTTACATGCGCAAGTTCTACTCTGATATCGATCAATCTGCTAATTTATCGAAGTTTGGTGCATATATTTTGTGTGAATGTTCAAAAGAATTAAAAGTGACGATATTTGCTACGGGGTCCGAGGTTGAAATTGCAGTTGAAGCAAGGGAGAAATTGCAGGAAAAGGGTATAGGTACAAGGATTGTTTCTATGCCATGCTGGAGGCTTTTTGACGAGCAAAGCGATGAATATAAAGCGGCAATATTAAATAATGACAGCATTAAAGTTGCAATTGAAGCCGGAAGTGAAATGGGTTGGCATAAATACATAGGTTCAAACGGTATATTTATTGGCATGAAAAGCTTTGGAGAATCAGCACCTTATAAAACACTTTATGAGCATTTCAATATCAGTGCCGATCATGTGGTAAAATGTGTGTGTGAGAAACTGGTTTACATTCAGTAGACTTCTTGCATTACTCTACACATCTGTGTTCATTGCACTATAATGACCACCACTACTATCTTCTTCGTCTAATGAATCGGATCTAAGTAAAGAAACACTAGCATCGGTTTGCGATGTAGATTCATCAGTGTTAGACCCAAATAACCATGAAAAAAAATCACTAAAAAATGATCCTATTAATGAAAAAGGCTTCATAAGTATACTAAACAAACTACCAAAAAAAGAGCTCGGCTGTTCTTCTGTTTGTGCAGGTTCTGTGGAAGCAACAGGACCTACATCGTTGTCTTGTACATCAGTTCCTTGTTCTGCACTGTTGGTGCTGGTTTTTTCCCCTTCTTTGCTATTATCTGATTGTAGTTCAGTATCATCACCTACTCGTTTTTCTTCCTCTTGACCCCCTTCACTATCTGTCGATGATCCACCCGCTGAACCATCATCAGATTTTTCTGCTGGTTGCAATAGAGTTTTTATTCCTTCATCAGTGGCTAATTTGAAAGGAGTGTTTCCATGTTTATCTTCTATATTAACATCGATTCCATCTTTTCCCAATAGGGCTTCTACTGCCTCTTTATGGCCCTTAAAAACGGCCCAATGTAAAGGAGTCCATTCTCCATATTTATCTTTTATATTAACATCGATTCCTTCTGCTCCCAGTAGAGCGTTCAATACATTTATATCTACGTTGTCCTTTTTAAGAACCAAATGTAAAGGAGTATCTTTATTCTTATCTACTAAATTAACATCGATTCCATGTTTTCCCAATAGGGCTTCTACTACCTCTTCATGGCCCTTTACAGCAGCCCAATGTAAAGGAGTACTATCATCTTTATCTTGTGCATTAACATTGATCCCATTTACTTTCAGTAGGGCTTCTACTATCTCTTTGTTGTTGTCTCGAGCAGCCAAATGTAAAGGAGTCTTTCCACCTTGATCTGTTGCATTAACATTGATCCCATTTACTTTCAGTAGGGCTTCTACTACCTCTTCATGGCCCTTTACAGCAGCCCAATGTAAAGGAGTCTTTCCATCTTGATCTGTTGCATTAACATTTGCTCCTTTATTTATTAGACTGTTTACTTCCTGAATATCACCGCTTCCAGCAGCCTTAAGTAATTCATCTGTGTTTTGTAATAGAGTTCGTATGTCTTGAGTAGTGGCTAAATCTAAAGGAGTGTCTCCATTTTCATCTTCTGCATCAACATTTGCCCCTTTGTCCAATAGAGCTTCTACTACCTCTTTATGGCCCTTTTCAGCAGCCCAATGTAGAGGAGTCTCTTTCTGCTGATTTGTTGCATTAACATCGATTCCTTTTACTTGCAGTAGGGCTTCTACTACCTCTTTATGGCTCTCTACAGCAGCCCAATGTAAAGGAGTCTTTTGCGACCAATCTGTTGCATTAACATTGATTCCATTTACTTTCAGTAGAGCCTCTACTACCTCTTTATGGCCATTTTTAGCAGCCCAATGTAAAGATACCGTCTTGTTAGAGGTTGTCCGGAAACAAGTAAAAGGCTATAATATCTGAAATTTTAGTACGGGGTAAAGATGAGAAAAAAGTATCCAACAGATCTAAGCGAAAGGGAATGGGCAAGAATAGAAAAACACTTCAGAGTATCATACAAGAAAGGAGGAAGGCCGCCAAAGTATAGCAAAAGAGAAATATTAGAAGCAATTTTCTATGTATTGCGTACAGGGTGTCAATGGCGGTATTTACCAAATGATTTTCCGCTATGGAAGACTGTGTATGAGCAGTTCAGGCAATGGAAGAAGCAGGGAATTTTTGAGAAAATGAATTATGAAATTACAAAATATAGTAGAAGAAAAATAGGAAGGAATGAGCAGCCGAGTGCCTGTATAGTAGATAGTCAATCTGTAAAGACTACAGAAAAGGGGGGATCAAAGGCTATGATGGAAGTAAAAAAGTAAAGGGTAGAAAAAGGCATATAATTACAGACACTCAGGGTTTTATACTAGGTTGTTACGTAGGCGCTGCTAACGAAAATGATAGAGATGGTATTAAAATAGCATTAAACAATATGAGAACAAAATATACTAAAGTTAAAAAAATGTGGGCTGACATGGGATACCAAGGAAGAAATTTAAAGAATCACATAAAGGAAGAATATGACATAGATATTGAAATTGTTAAAAGGCCTCCATGTAGATTTTGGGTGCACAAAGATACGCCACCTGAGCTACTACCAACAAGAGAACAAGGGTTTAAAGTACAGCCAAGAAGATGGGTTGTAGAAAGGACTTTTGCTTGGGTTAATAGGAATAGAAGGCTATCGAAGGAGTATGATTTACTCACAACATCCACTGAGAATTTCATATACCTAGCTATGAGTAGGGTTATGTTAAAGAGGGAATATGCTTGAATTTACTAGTTTCCGGACAACCTCTTATACCAATTCCCGCTACACAAGTAACGGATAGACAATAATAGAAAAAAAGCCATACTGAAGTAAGTAAAGTAGCGAGGTTTAAATGGCATTAAGATCAAAATTATTGGATGAAAAAGTGGTGGAATCAGCAAAAGAAATGCTGAAGAAAGTAAGAAATAACGCATATGTTGCAAAAAAACTAAATGCTGTAATTGCAGCAAAAAAGCACAGTATAACAGCCGTAGCAAAGATATGCTGCATTTCAAGAAAGGCACTTACTGCATGACCTAAAATTTGGCAGAGAAGAAAAATTATTTGCTCCGCCTCAACGCCGTAGAAAAACTATATTGAATCAAAGTCAACGTGAACAAGTTGAGGTGTGGATAGAGGAAAACCCCAATATTACTATAAAAGAAATGAAAATAAGAATTCAAGAAAAGTTTGGTTTGAATATCAGCAAATCTACAGTACACCGTAATATGCAAAGAATGAAATTCTCATATATCACACCAAGACCAGTGCATAACGGACAAGATAAAAGTAAACAAGAGGAATTTAAAAAAAAATCTTAATGAAACTATTGTCATGTATCCTGAAAAAGAGCTATTTTTCTTCGATGAATCGCGGTTTGGCACACATTCAAAGATTGGACACGGGTGGTTTAAAAAAGGCATTAGGACACAGGTTAAGGTAAAACTAGGTAGGCAAAATTTTTATCTCTATAGTGCAGTTAATCCCAGAAATGGAGAAAGTTCTAGCTCAAACGTCAATACTGATTGTATGAATATATTCCTTGAGCAGATGTCACAATATTTAGGAACAAGGGAGGCATTTCTTATCATGGATTGTGCTAGTTGGCATAAGTCAAAAAATTTAAAAGTACCTAAAAATATCGACATTATATACCTACCACCATACTCACCTGACCTCAATCCTGTTGAGAGGTTTTGGTTATATATAAAACAGAACATTTTGCGTAACAAAATCTACGACACAATTGCTTTGCTTGAGAGCGCTTTGTGCAAATTTATTACCTCTCTTTCTCACTCCACAATTAAAAAACTCTGCAATGCCGCTTATTTGATTCACTAGTAATGAGAATTGGTATTAGTCAACAAAAAAGTCATAAAAATTCTCCAAATTGCATAATAAAATCAAAAAATACTTCCAACTGTGTAGCAGTATACAGATTATAGTTAGTGGATATGTTGATAAGTAAATTAGTTACATATAAAACAGCAGAAATTTACTTATCAACATATCCACTAACCAACAACATTCAATAAATTTGTGTAAGATGCCATTTTACATAAGATGAATTAGAAGCATTTTTTGATTTTAAAGTACTAAACCTTCAGTTAACCTTTTAGCCCTATAGTTCTTGATATGATCTGGATCAAAGGCCTTTTTTGAACTTAAAACACCAAAAACTATATGAAGTAACTTACGCATTGCAGCACCAACTATGGCCATAGCATGCTTGCCTTTCTCTTTTAATCTTTCGCAAGAAGCCATAATGATAGGATTATGCTTTTTAGCTGCTATAGCAGGAAAGTACATTGCTTTACGTAATGTTCGTGAACCGGTTTTACTTAATCTGGGCTTGGCATGTACGGATGAGCCTGATGTTATATTTTGTGGTATAGTTCCAGCATATGCTGCCAATTGCCTAGCATTTATAAAGGCTTTTATACCAGGAATTTCAGCTAAAATAGCTATTGCTGTTTCCTCTCCTATTCCTGGAATAGTTAATAGGAGTTGAAAATCTTCCAACAATTCTTTGTGTTGTTTTAATAGTTCGCGTATGGAGTTTTTTATTGTTTCTATTTTTTGCTCTATGTTCATTGCAAGGTCTTCCCAAGCATTTGCAACTTCTTTAGGCAGTCTCTCTTTCTTTTCTAAATGATTATTTGCTAATGTTAACTCATCCTTTAACGCATTTGAGCAACGATAAAGATGTTTTAATTTTTTCTTTTCAGGAGAAGGTGGTGTCCAACGAGAAGGTTCCTGTCTTTGACAATAATCTGCAATAATCTCTGCATCAGTCTGGTCATTCTTTTGTCGTGTAAGCTTACTTTTTGCATAAAATCTTATGCAAGCTGGGTTTACAACACTAACGAAATATCCAGCGTTGTGGAGGAACTCAGCCAAAGCTTCGCTATAACAACCAGTGGATTCCATGCAAGCTTTTACTTCTTCTACGTTATGTTTTTGTAGAAAGTTCAGTAGACCTTGAAACCCAGTATCATCATTTTTAAATTTCCTTTTCCTAGTTTCACGCTTTCCTTTTTTACTTATGAATGAGAGAGAAACATCAAAGCGTTCTTTTGAAACATCTATACCTAAAAAGTTGTTGATCATATATAACTCCATATACTACTATTAAAAATGAAAAGTAAGGCTTACCTTGTGAATACAGAATTAGAACCATTTAGGCCTTTCTACGATACCGTCCAGCCTCTACTTTTGAGAAGGGAACTCTTTTCTTTTCTACAGATTTTATATCTAAGGAATCTTCCAGAGTTCTTCCCTTCTCCACCTAATGCTTAAGCTTAAAAACACTAGATGCTTTTTTCAAGATACAAGGAGTCTTGTTATCTTGATCTTTTACATTAACCTTTGCTCCTTCACTTATTAGACTGTTTACTTCCTGAATATTACCGCTTTTAGCAACCTCAAGTAATTTAGCTGTGCTTTGTAATAGAGTTTTTATTTCTTCGTCAGTAGTTAAAACTAAGGGAGTGTTTCCCTCTTCATCTTCTGCACTAACATTTACCCCTTTGTCCAATAGAGCTTCTACTACATCTTTATGGCCCCATACAGCAGCAATATGTAAAGGAGTCTCTCCTTTATCATTTTCTACCTTAACATCTGCTCCTTCACTTATTAGACTTTTTACCTTATCAATTTCACCGTTTTTAACAGCCTCAAGTAATTCAGCATTTATATCTCTGTTTGAATTGCTCATCCCATACCTCCTGTAAAACTATATTGTTATGATAAAGTCGTTAATAATCTATGAGCTCTCACCCCCTGTAAAATTATATTATCATGATAAAGCCATTAATAACCCATGAGCTCTGGATCACGCAAATAATGGTTATTCCCTGTGTTTTTCAGTACATTTGAGCTGGCTGTACATAAGAATTGCAATTGTAGAGCATGCTATTGTTAATAGTAAATTTGGTAAAATACCATAGCGAAAAAATTTTCCTACTATATATATTCCAATAGCCCCAAACATCATATTGCAGAATGAGAGAACTGCACTACCAAGCCCTATACCTTTGATCGTTTCTAAAGCAGAAGTTACGTTATTGCTTATTATTAATGCAAGTCCGATATTGGCTGGAATCCAAGCAGTTTGAAGAATGAATATATTCAACTTGTCCGCGAAATAAAAATATACCAATAAACTATCGGATATTATCGGTAACACCAAACCTATTATTAGCATTTTGCTAACCCCTACTTTTGGTACATACCTTCTATTAATTAAAGTTCCAATTATGTAAAATATGACTATGATCGATATGAGGTAGCCAAAATACTGTACTTCAATGCCCATCGATTCAAATATGAACGGGTAGTTAGCAATGTATGCCCAAAGCCACATGAAAGTTAATCCATGAATGGCTGAAAACCCAAGGAAACGATAATTTCTAAATATTGATATATATTGCTTGAAGATATTAGTAGTTATGTTAGTTATACTGGTTTCATTTTTATTTACAGTGAGTGTTTCTTGTAACTTAAAGTAGATAAAAATAAGTATAGCAATTGCTGCAAGTGATATAATAAAAAACAAAAATTTCCAACTATACCCATGTGAAATTATATAACTGCCCACCACTGGAGCTATTCCAGGTGAGAGTGCCACAACCATATTTAATTTTGAAATGACTCTCGAGTATTCACTACCCGAGTACATATCCCTTATTGCTGCATACCCAACAACACCTGCAACACCAGCCCCTGTTCCTTGTATGAAGCGAATTAGTATCAAGAGCGCAATACTGTCGGCTATATAACACATGACACTTGCCAAAGTAAAAATTGTCATACCAATCAGCATCATTGGACGCCTACCATAATGGTCCGATAATGGACCATAAATTAAGCCAGATACCGCAAATCCAACTAGATTTAAGCTAATTGTAAGCTGCACTACACTGCCTTCTACTTTAAAATAATTGGCAATGCTTGGTAGTGCAACTGAGTATAGGTCAGTTGCCATATCGACAATTGCTACAGACAATATCATAATAAGAGTGATGATATTTTGCGGAAGAGCTGTTTTCACTTAATGATTTACTGGATTAAATATACTTAATTATAATGTATTTTTTTCATTAGTATAAGTACAATGTTACATAGTAAACGATGTCATTCGAGTAGCGGACACTGAAATCTTAAGCTAAAATCATGAAAAGCCTGAATTTCAATACCTTATCTTCAATTATTCACTTTAAGCTTTAAATATTGAGCATCAATTATTCAGGACCTTCGCTTCCGTGTTATCCAATGAATCACCATAAGTCACTGCTTTTAGGTAAAACTTTTTTCCCCTTTGCACTTCGAAAGATATTATTGAATCATCAAGTAGAACAAATTTTTCACCTGCAGTCTCTTTAGTACCTTCTTGTCCTCTGATTAGGTTACTAAGCTTATATTTATTTTTATCTATAAGTTCAGCATTCTGGAATTTCACTATCTCTTTTCCAACTAGTGCTAAATTTGAGTCCGCAATTGAAGTTATGTTTCCAAAACGTAACACTACTATAAGCCCCTCGTCGGTAGATTCCATTACATATCCGTAAGTAGACTGCTTGTTTGTGCTTGCAATAGGCTTATAATCCTTATCGTTGTACGAAATAAAGAGTGTTGCTCCCTTCCAATTCTTTTCCTCACTAATTAAAGTAAAGCTTGCACTATTACCTTTAATATCCGGTAAATCTATCATTTCTACGATGGTTTTGCTAATGTGAGAGGGAGGGTATTCCTTCAGCATAAGTGACCTTGTTGAAGGAAAAGAAAGCTTATATATAGAGTGATCATAACCAACGCCAATTACTTGAATGGACATGCTTTCAAATTTCGTTTTTATAATTCTCACCGTATGTTTTTTCTCACTGTCTAAAATCGTTATTACATCACTTGGCACAAGCCACGCATATTTTATCGGTAGCTTGAAATTGTATATATTTCTCTCTTGCCACGAAGAATAAAGTAAAACCTCAGCGATATTTTGCGCCTCTCCCTCCTCCATAATGAGCGGTATTTCAACTGTTATAGCAGCGCCTTGCTTTGGCAACTCAGCATATTTAACATCAATTGGATAGCCAAAATTGCGATTAAAATAAACGACGTTAACTTTATTGTTTAAATCTAATTGACTGATATTAGCAAGTTTTGAATTGTTACTGAAAACCGTTTCACCAATTGGCATTACAGTTGTAACTCCCCTGCCCTTTTGAACAAATTTCAGTTTAGAGTCCTGTTCAACCACATCAAAAAAATAGCAACTTTGCAGCATTTTAATAATAGAACGTACGGGTTGCTGGTCGTTTATCACATACCCAGACAATAACCCTTTGACGTTGCTTGTATCGAACTGATCGCTTTTTAAACCTGCTTTTTGTAATAGATCCGATAAAACATCGGAAATATTAAGCTGTGAAAGCTTTCCCTGAATCCAATGTCCTGTCTGCCAATTATGGCAGTCAGTCCACATATCACACAAATTGGGGAAATAAGGAAATGGCCTTGCATCCCACGCCCAGAGAAACATTTTTTCTACCATTTCCGAGCTTTGCCACTTTTTTAACGTTCCTTCAATTGCAATTTTTTGCGAAAGAAAGCTCACCTCTCCGTTTGAATATCGTGGATATTTGCTCTCTATGCTGCCTTTGTCAACAAACACATTTGGCTCATTAGTGCAGCCGTTCATACTGGGAAATCCATACTCAGTAAACCATATTTTTTTCATTTTTGGTTGCCATTTCGTTTTACTACCACCTGGATTTATGTGAGTTTCACTCCACCATTTCTCTATATTTTTCCACGCATACCTGCTGTCGTTATACTTTACTTTTTCAGGTTCACTCTTTGAGTAATCATAGAAATAATCATACCCCACTCCACTGCTCCAACCACCCATTACATCTTCCGCGGAATAACCAAAAGGAGGCTCTGGACCATCAGTCAGTGGAAAATAAGCATCTATGCCAACAACGTCGATATACTCTGAAGACCACAGTTCATCCATATTATACCAACCATCATATGAATGGTATTCGCTCCAATCTGCAGCGTAGGTAACTGTTACTTCTTTTCCAAGATTAAGTTTTATCTGCTTTGCAAGCTTGACCAGCTCTATAACGGCAGGGTAATTCCCTTGTTCATCCCTGATTTTGGTAAGTTGCGCAAATTCAGATCCGATGATAAACCCTTCTACTTTAGTCTGTTTGGCAATGCTTGCATAATGCTCTATAAATTTGTTATATTGATTCTCAAAAAAATCACTTATATCCCCAGGGGTCCCGCTCAATTTTCCTCGCCACTCTTTGTTCTTTGTGTCAAGCAAGGGCATCGGATAGAGCATCACCTTATAACCTCTGCTGTGCAGCTCTTCTATATATCTTATTAGCGCTGAATCACTAACTGTGCCACCATATCTTGGGTTTCCACTCGCATCTTTTGAAATTAGCTGAGCATTATCTCTGGTTACACCCCCTACTTGCCAATCATCAGGTAATATTGCGGAATCATCTTGAAATTCAACTGCAGGATATATTTTACAATCTTTAATGTTCAGATCATTCACAAACCAATTGACTACTACCGATACCCACTCAACATTTGGTAAATCTCCCTTTAATTGATCCAAAGAAAGCACTGCATCGCTCTTTTTAGTGTGGTTGTTATGATTTACCCTTTGTGCTAGGCCATATGGGATATATTGGTTGCTGCTTATTTTCTCTTGCTCGATTTTCTTCTGTATTTTTGTATCATATACAAACTCACCTGAACCTGGTATGATATTGATATTCCGAATATTTTCCGCTATTGAAAACCCAACGGGCTTTAATGCAGTTTGCACTTCAAATGTAAATACCGGAACGCGATTGTTATAGTCTGCTAAAGGAAAATTCTTGATGACTATATAAGATATTCCCCTATAAGCCGGCACATTCCCCTCTCCTTCAATTGATGATATGAATGGATCCGGATTTTGGTCTTCTCTGCCGCTGTAAAAAGTATAATCTATTTCATCAAAGCTAAGTGATGTTGTATCTGCCCAGATTCTGTTTAATTTTTCTACTTTCCCCTTGCAGATCGCAATTGCAAGCGTTGCGTAGTAATTATATGTAACGTTCATACCTCTTCCAATTTTGCTTTTGGTGGTTATCGCCTCTTCTTTTATTGGCTGTGACCAAATAATGTTCCCTGCAACACGAGCAGTGCCATAGATAATTGGGATCGTTCTGCCGTAGGTTGAGGTTTGAACTTGCAGATTTTTTAGTCTCGCACCATGCGTTACTTTCTGCTCAGCATCAAGGCTAAACATCGCACCATCAAGCTGCGCACCAAGAAGAGCACCGAGTTCTGAGCCGATAATCCGGCCAATTGGCCCAAAAATGCTGCCTGCTTGACCAAAAATTGATGATAAAATTATTGTGGACATGATAATCCTCCTTTTTGATAGATTTTTTTGAAATTGTTGAGAAAAGATCCAAGTGTCACGCTACTTGGATGACACCTATAACCTTGTCATCCCAGTGCTTCCTCCTTTGTCATCCCAGTGCTTGACACTGGGATGGCTTTGTTGCATCGCTACTTATGAAAGCTAACTATAATTAGGATTATAAGCAACTTATTGAAAATCTTGTTTTTTTTGCAATCAATCTGATCAAATTTAAGAATAGTAACTTGTTATTTATATTAATAAATTTAATTCTATTGAAAATAGCTAAAGCATTGAAATTCTTGAATTTTAGCCGGATTAGTGAGTGGTAGTGAAATTTCTTTTACTCAAATTTAGGTATTCACTGACCGTTCTTGTTATAAATACCAGAATAATAAGCTACTGATATTCTCCACCTTTTTTATCTTTAATCCATCATAGCTAGCGATGCAACAAAGCCCACTGGGATCCAGGAATTTTAATTGTAAACGAGCAAACATTTTCGATAAAATTACCAAAAAGCTGGATTCCATTGTCAAGTACTGGAATGACACCATCCTTTTTTCTGGATCCAAGTAGTCAAGGCACTGGGATGACAAGAAAGGGGCTACTCGGATAACAGATACTATGATAAGAAATTCAACAACTTACAATGAATAATTGAAGTTTTTAATTAAGAAAAGCACATGGTGTAGCTATAATTATTGTAAGCAACAATGAAAAAGTGCGGAAGTGAAAAATTACCACTCTCATGGCAATCACTTCACCAGCGGCAAAGTGATACCATGCTGATTCATATATTTTCCTTTCATATCATCATATGATTTCTCACACTCACTTTCGCCGCTTAAAAATACGAATTGGCATGCGCCTTCATTGGCGTAAATTTTTGCAGGAAGCGGAGTAGTGTTTGAGAATTCGAGTGTGACATGACCTTCCCATCCAGGTTCTAAGGGAGTAACGTTTACTATAATTCCACATCTTGCGTAAGTTGATTTACCAACACAAATGACCAGTACATTCCTTGGTATACGAAAATATTCCACTGTGCTTGCAAGCACAAAGCTATTTGGTGGAATTATGCATACGTCTGTTTCCTTATCTATGAAACTATTCTCAGAAAAATTTTTAGGGTCCACGATAGCTGAATTAACATTAGTAAAAATTTTAAATTTATTATCCACTCTTGCATCGTAACCATAAGATGATAGTCCGAAAGATATAACACCTTTGCTGCTTTTGTGATTCACAAAAGGTTCTATCATTCCAAAATTTTCAGCTTTTTCTCTTATCCATTTATCTGGCATAACTGCCATAACTGTTCCTTAAAGTTGTGTAATACTTACAATAATATGAAATAAAATTTAAATGTAAACTGTAGCTTTTGTCATGCAATTAAAGCTTTTCAGTTTGATCTTTTGTTATAATAATTAGATTTATGTTCTTAACTAAAAATAATGCTTAGAAACCTTCTCCTGATTTTTGTATTCGTATTATTCACGCCGCTGTCAAATGCTGATGCCAGGAAATACATCAGAATTGTTGGGTCTTCAACTGTTTTTCCTTTTATCTCATTTATAGCCGAGGAGTTCAATCGTGTATTCTCCTTCAAGACTCCAGTTGTGGAATCGATAGGAAGTGGATCAGGGTTCAAAATGTTTTGCTCAGGAATAGGGGAAGACACGCCAGACATCACCACTTCATCTCGCCCTATGAAGGAAGTAGAAAGAGAACTATGTAAAAGAAATAAAATTAATGAAGTGATAGAGATCATCATTGGCTATGATGGAATTGTCATTGCAAATTCAAATCAAAGCCATAGATTTGATTTCACAAAGAAGGACTTATTTGAAACTTTATCTGCATATTCTCAAGAAAATGATAAATTAGTAAAAAATAATAAGAAGTTTTGGTCTGATGTAAATCAAGCCTTACCAAAAACAGAAATTGAAATTTATGGTCCACATCAAAATACAGGCACATACGAAACTTTGGTTAATTCTATTATGCTTGATCAATATTCATGCATGAACTCGAGAATTTTCAAAGAGAATTATAAAGATCAGGAAGAAAGAAAGCAAGCATGTGGTAATATAAGGGATGACGGAAGGTATATAGAAGTTGGAATTAATGAAAACATAATAATACAAAAATTGAAAAGTAACAAGAACGCTTTAGGGATATTTAGTTTTAGCTTTTTAATGAGGAATCAAGATAAAATACAAGGGAGCACAATTGCAGGAATTGAGCCAACTTACGAAAATATATCATCGGGAAAATATATATTAGCAAGACCTCTATACCTTTATATAAAGAAAGAACACTTGGATACTGTTGATGGATTAAGAGAATTCGTAAAAGAAATTATAGATTCAATCGGTATTGAAGGTGGGTACCTATCTAGGCTTGGTCTGATCCCACTTTCAAGTGAAGATATAAAGAAAGCTTCAGCAAAGGTTTATGATATAACGTGACGGCAACGTTTCTTTTATATTCTTTGTTCTAGCGTAGTCAGACCCAGCGCGGCGCGCTGGGATGACAATGGATTACTAATTAGACAGTTCTGCGTTGTTGCAACACCCCAGAAACAACCGGGTCCGAGCTTTTCGTATTTGGGCTTTCTGATTTCTCACAAACTCCTCCAATATAAGCTAGTACAGCCAATGCTGAAACTGCTAAAACTTCTAAAACTAATGCAACTACAGGATATGCCAGCACATAGGCTGCAATAGCACCAACTACGCATAGTCCAACAACGCCTAGAGCGATCTTCCCTTTGTATTCATTAAGCTTTATTTCTCTGTCCTTTTTATAACCCTTAACTTCTTGAATAAAGTCTTCAAGCCATCCCTCACCAGCTATATTAGCATACTCTTTTTGTTGCTTTTCAAGAGAACCTATTATATAGTTATCTTCTGTATTTTGACCTTCTCTATTAACCATGTGGTCTTCAAGCCAGAAGTTACGAACATCAGGGGAAGCTTTATCCCAAAGAAGTTTAGTGATCTCTTTTATCTTTTCAAATTCTTCTTTGCCAAGATTTCTTTCATAGTCAACCATCAGAGGATAAATTAACAAGCAATCAATATCAGTAGCATCACTCCAATATACATTTCGCGTCAAAACACTTTCTACATCTTCACCGCAATTCTCTAGTGCTGTTTTAACTTGATCAACATTAAGACTTCTTATTGCACGCCTTAGTGCCATATCAAGATCCATTACCCTCTTGTGCTCTTCTATTTCTTGAATAACTGTTTTAAGAGCAGGTATGTTATAAAGGCCAAATCCTCGAAAACTCTCTATTGCACGACAACACACAAAATCACGAGTTTTCTGATTAGCAACTTTCCAAATTTGTTTAATGATCTCTACGTTTTCTCCAATTTCTCCTTGAACTTTAACTCCAGCGTCAAGACCAATAATAGCAAAATCTAAAAAATTATCTTTGTAACCAGCCCCAATCCCCTCGTGGTTCAAAACTGCTTGTATATTATCACATTCATTATTGTCGAATATGCCCTGGACCTTTTGAGGGTAGTTATTGCTAATTGCTATAATTAATGAAGCTCGAATTTTTTTTTGTATATCAGTTAATTCAACTATATCTTACCTCTAATAAAAATTTAATTATCACACATATTTACAAGTAAATCAAGTATATTGTTAATAACTGTTAATAAAGGCCAACAAAATGCTTGACGTTAGAGTAGCTTTTATGGCTTTGTATAGCGAGGAAGTAATTCTATGAAAAATCATCAACGTTTACAAAATTTGCGTTCAATTGTATTTATTGTGGGAATATTCCTATTGCTGTTTAGCTTAGCAATGCTTATTCCTGCTATTACTAATAAATGTCTCAGCTACAAATGGAAAAATTTCCTCGCTGGATTCATAATTACCTGCACATCTGGCGCAATTTTTATTTTACTCGGTAAATTAAGTAGATTGCATGGAATGCCAGCAATTTTTGCGATTACTAGTTGCACCTGGATTGCCTTGTCTCTGTTTGCAGCTATTCCTTTCTATTTTGATAATCTGAGCTATGTTGATGCATTGTTTGAAACGATATCTGGCATCACAACCACAGGGGCAACTATATTTAATGATATTGAAAAACAATCTCCAGGAATACTGCTGTGGAGAGCAATGCTACACGGCATGGGGGGTTTTGGTGTAATCACTTTAGGAATTGCAGTTTTTCCTATGTTTAAGGTTCTCAGCCTAAATAATTTACTTTATTCTGAATATTCAGATGCTACCAAAAGGAAGTTGCCGAACACGCGAAGCGTAGTGATTCATGTTACGGCAATATATTATGGCTTAATTTTGTTATGCATATTTTCCTATTATCTAGCTGGTATGCCACTATTTGATGCAATATGTCACGGAATGTCTGCTGTATCAACTGGTGGATTTGCTAACTATAATGATTCTATAGGGCACTATAATAAT
Organism: Drosophila ananassae; assembly: GCF_017639315.1. Classification (NCBI taxonomy): domain Eukaryota; kingdom Metazoa; phylum Arthropoda; class Insecta; order Diptera; family Drosophilidae; genus Drosophila; species Drosophila ananassae. Next base: position 343,143 of record NW_025319039.1, read on the forward strand.
CCCATACTAGAAGCCATAACGATCGTTTTTATGATTTTGGGTTCTCTGCCTTTTCTTAGCTATTTAAAAATTATAAGACGGTTAGACATTTGCTATGATGAACAGGTCTCTTACTTTGTTAAGATAGCTACTATCTCATCTTTATTTGCTTGTTTTTGGTTGTATAAAAATGTTGATTTAGGAGTGTCATTATCATTTAGATGCAGCACATTTACCATCACTTCCTTGATTACGTCAACTGGTTATGCAATCTGTAATCATATAGATTGGAGTTTCATTTCAGTCTTAGCTTTTTTTCTAACCTTTGTTGGTGGATGTAGCGGTTCTTCAAGTGGTGGTGTCAAAATCTTTCGTTTGATCATTTTTCTAAGATCTATAGAAAATCACTTTCGCCTTTTATTGAACCCAGGCGCAGGCGATAGGGTAAAATTCAATGGAAAAACCCTGGAGAATGATGAAGTTCACTCTGTCTTTATATTTTTTGCAATTTTCATGTTAACGTTTACCATTTCATCAATAGTGATGTCTTACTTAAGCAATGCAGACTTTATAACTAGCATCAGTTCAGTCTCTGCAACGCTTACAAACTCTGGCCCGGGATTTAGTAATTTAATAGGTCCTTCGGGTAATTATTCCTCTTTCAGTAATGAAGTAAAATTATTTCTATCGTTTTTAATGCTGCTTGGCAGACTTGAAATATTGCCAATCTATTTTTGTATAGGCAATTTATTCTTATTTAATAGAAAGAAATAGTTGGTGAAGTTGTGAAATTTGATATTATAGCTAAACTGACTTACGACAATTTGAAAAACCGTCATTCCGCTACTTGTTAGCGGCTGAGATACCGCGCACAGATGTACGAACATTGTGATTTGGGCACACCAGGAAGAATGTCATCCAAGTAGCCCCTTTCTCGTCATCCCGCTACTTGTTAGCGGCTAAGAGATACCGCGAATGAATCGCGGTATGACGGTTCGCGGCGGTATAGCTATAGATAGTATTAGCTATTTAATAAAAAGATCGTAGCTAAACCAAGAAATATAAAAGCTGAGAGAATATCAGTTGTTGCCGATGTTAGGATTGAAGAAGAAACGGCAGGGTCAGACTTTAAACGGTGAAGCATTATAGGAATGAAAGTTCCGATGAACGTTGCAATAATTGACATCATAATCATGGAGACCACAAAAATCATCTCCACTTTGAAGTTGTGAAACCTTATTGCTAACACTACTAATGAAATAGTAGATAAGATCACCCCGTTTATAAGACCTATTAAAAATTCTTTCATCAGTATTCTTTTTGCATTTTGCTCAGTTAGATATTTTGTTGCGATTGCCCGGATGGTTAGCGTTACTGTTTGGGATCCTGCATTTCCGCTCATTGATGCAATTATCGGCATGATTATTGGCAGCACTATAAAACTTTTTATTACATCATCGAAAAAGCCAACTACTATGGAACACATTGTTGCAGCTAAGAGGTTAAACAGTAACCAAGGTAGCCTTTTAATTATAGTTTTATGTATAGGGGCATTTATATCGGCTTTAGAAGATACACCGCTTATTTTGAGTACATCCTCTTCTGTTTCTTGTTGAACAACTTTTATCACATCTTCAATTAAGATCACACCAATAATTTTACCATTCTTATTTACTACCGGAGCCGATAATAGAGAGTAATCTTTAAATATTCTTGCTACTTCCTCTTGGTCTATTCCAGTTTTAATGATTTTTATGTCATGATCCATTATCTCTTTTATTATTGTGTCTCCTGAGTGAGATATTACCTTATTTAAATTAACACTGCCTATAGGCTCTAATTTTGAGTTGATAATGAATATCTGGTGAAATTTTTCTGGTATTTTTTTATAGTTGCACACAAATTCTGTCAGTTGATTTATTGTCCAATAATATGGAGCTATAACCATATCTTTATGTATTAACCTTCCTGCACTTTCTTCTGGATATGATAGCAACTCCTCTACCGATTTCTGAGTTTTGCTGGGCAAATAGTAAAGTATATTTTCTACAGACTTTCTATCTAAATCTTTCACTATGGTTACTATATCTTCTACATCAAGGAGCATTAGTAACTTTGCTGTATTTTCTATTCCCAATGTTTCTATGATCTCTATTTGTAAATCTGGCACTACATGCACTAGGGCATCACTTAACAAATGTTGATCGAGGATATTAACTAATTTCTCCCTGTGATCACTGATCGAAGTAGATAAAAAATAAGCTAACTGAACACTGTCTATCGTTTTTACAATATTACGAACATTCTCTAGCTCCTCGTTATCAAGTGACTCTATTAAGTCATCAATAGCCTTTTTGTCTAAACCATAATGGGAACTTATTTCAATATTCATTACTTTACCTTGTTTTTTAATAAATATACGCGCTTGATTTCCTTAAACATTAAAGTATAATGAAATTATTTAAATTAACTATCATATGGTTAAATTTCTATTTTGTTTACTGTTATTGTTATTGATAGTAAATATATTAAAATCTAAAGTATAATGAAAACTTATCCAGAAATTCTTGAACACTTTCAAAGCTTAAATAAAAGTATTTCTCTTATCAGGAGGTGTCTTTGACATAGAAAAATTAAAGTTGCGTCTTGAAGAGCTGGATTCCCAGGCGTCGAATGATAATCTGTGGCAAGACAATCAAAAGGCACAAGAAATTTTAAAAGAACGTTCTAAAATTAAGAATGACGTAGAGTCGTTTTTAAAGCTGGAAAGCGATTACAACGATGCCATCAGCTTAATGAAGTCTGCTATTGATGAAAATGATGAAGAATTTTTCTCTGAAGTTGAAAATGAATTAGCTAAGCTAGAGAAATTAATCAAGTATAAAGAAACAGAGTCCTTATTTACTGGTGAAGCAGATAATAATAACTGCTTTTTAGAAATCCACTCAGGAGCTGGTGGAACAGAGAGCAATGATTGGGCTGAAATGCTGATGCGCATGTATGTAAGGTGGGCAGAAATTTATCACAACTTTAAAGTTGAAGTTGTAGAAAAATTAGAAGGAGAGTCGGTTGGTATAAAGTCCGCAATGATAAAAATCGTTGGAGAAAAAGCTTATGGGTGGGCAAAAAGTGAAAGTGGAATTCACAGGCTGGTTAGAATATCGCCGTTTGATGCAAATGGTAAACGTCATACCAGTTTTGCAAGTGTAGGAGTAACTCCAGTGATCGAAGATTCAATTGATATTGCTGTGGATGAAAAGGATCTAAAGATCGACACCTACCGTGCTTCCGGAGCAGGCGGTCAGCATGTGAACAAAACTGAAAGTGCAGTACGCATTACGCATATTCCAACTGGTGTTGTAGTTCAATGCCAAAATGGTCGTTCTCAACACAGAAATAAAGATGAGGCATTGAAATTACTTAAAGGACGTTTATACCAAATTGAACTGGAAAAAAAAGAACAGAAAATGGCTGAAGAATATGGTAAAAAATGCGATATAGGCTGGGGCAATCAGATCAGATCGTACGTTATGCATCCATATCAAATGGTGAAGGATTTAAGAACCGGACATGAAGTGGGCAATATAAATTCTGTTTTTGATGGTAATATAGATTGTTTCATAGTTAGTGTGCTTACTAAGCAAAATTAGGTAGGGTTGACTTTCTTGCCATAATATATGATAATTAAAATATTGTTAAAGTAGGAGTAAAGTTATGGCGATTAAATATGATCAGTGGAAAAGTGACCTTACCCAGAAAAAGTGGAGAGAAAGCTTGGAATGTTTTTTACAAAAAGAATGATGCATCAAATTGTTCTGGAATGCAATAGTTAATAGTGACGTTGTTTGTTATAAAAAATTTCTATGTATTCAAATATTGCAGTTCTAGTTTGTTGAGCAGAGTGTTGTGAAGTATCAATAAGTATTTCTCTTTTCAATGAGCTAAAGAAGCTTTCTGCAACAGAATTGTCGTAACAACAGCCTTTATTACTCATCTATATTCTTTACAGCTAAGAGATATTGATACCCTTGCGCAGTATATTGTGAACCTTGGTCACTGTGCAGCAGTAGATTTTTAACAGGTTTACGCCTATTAATGGCCATTAATAAAGAGTTCATAACCAATTGTTTATTTATTGCACTACTCATTAACTACCATACGTGAGAATTATTGCTGCCAAATATAGCCATCCCTCCTTGGTTTTGATGTAAGTAATCCCATACTTTATTTGGTTGATCAACAATAAAGTTTTGATCTAGTATATTGGGAGCTACAGCTCTATTATCTGTTTGTTGTTTTTTAATTTTAAACTTTCTTCTCAGTATAGCCCTGATGTCATTTTTCTGCATAATACTTTGCACCGTTTTCAAATTGCAACTTTTACCCAAAGCCTTCAATTCAGCATGAATTTTAGGAGCTCCATATCTACATTTAGAAACTTGATATATTTTTTGAATAGCTTCGAGTAGCTCTTTATTTGCTGATTCTCTACTGCTTATTTTTCTTGTGGTCCACTTATAGTAGCCACTAGCAGAAAATCCTACATAATTCCTGTACTTTATAGCAGTTACTATATAAAAAAATATTTTACTCTTTTTGACTGGCCAGGGCTTTTTTTTAAATGTCTCTTTCCCTTGTTACTCTTGCTTTGTAAATCAAACCTCTCTTTGTCATAAGGTGCTACATCTGGAAATGCATTTGCCGCTGACTTTTTTTCGTTATATTTCTTCATCCATTTTCCTAATACACTATCCCTTATTCCTAGATCTCTTGCTACTTTTGCAACTGGTTGACCTACCTTTCTTTGTTCATTTGCCAGCTTAACAGCTTCCAATTTGAATTCTGCTGTATATTCTCTTACCATTTCTAATCCTCCAAAATTTTATTTTACCCGAAAAAACTCTTTTCTTTCTCTCCACTTTTTCTGGGTAAGGTCAGAAATTTAATGATCCAGGATATACTCCTTTGTTAAGGGAGATTGAGCATTTTCGAATATTTCTTGAGTGCTTCCAGACTCAACAATTCTGCCATTATGAAAGAAAATTACACTATCAGATAACTTTTTAGCTTGCTTCATTGAATGAGTCACCATAATTATAGTAAATCTTAATTTCAGCTCTTGTATAAGATTTTCGATTGCATTGGTTGCCATTGGATCAAGAGCAGAGCACGGTTCATCCATTAATAAAATAGTTGGCTTCACTGCAATTGCGCGAGCGATGCATAGCCTCTGTTGTTGGCCACCGGATAAATTGAGTGCGCTATCTTGCAATCTGTCCTTCAATTCTTCCCATAAACCAACCTTGGTTAAACTATTTTCCACCATCTCATTCAATTTTTGCTTATCCTTCGCCATACCATGCAATTTTGGCCCACAAGCAACATTATCATATATTGATTTTGGAAAAGGATTTGGCTTTTGAAATACCATACCAACTTTTGCTCTAAGTAGTACAACATCCATATCGCGTGAATATATATCACCCAGCCCATCGATATCTAATTCACCAACAGTTTTGCATCCAGGTACATAGTCATTCATACGATTAAAACAACGCAAAAATGTTGATTTACCGCACCCGGATGGTCCGATAAAAGTAGTAACTTTTCTTTTATAAATATTCAAATTTATATCGAATAAAACTTGCTTAGAGCCATACCAGAGATTTAAATCTTTAACAGAGGCACGTGTATTGCTCATATCACATCCTGCATTGAATAGAGCCCCGGAATTTCTCTTTTATTTTCGTATAGCCATACTGCTGCTTGAACAGCTCCTCTAGCAAATGTTGTGCGATCAATTGCTTTGTGGTTTAGTTCTATCCGTTCATCAGAATTAACAAACATCACGCTGTGATCTCCTATTACTCCACCTCCACGAGATACTGCAAAACCTATTCCCCCCTTTTTCCTTATGTTTGAACCACTATGTAAATATTGATTGGACTGAAAATCCACTTTTGAAGCGTTAGCAATTGTTTTGCCAAGTTCTATAGCTGTTCCAGATGGTGAATCCTTTTTTAAGTTATGATGCATTTCCCAAATCTCAACGTCATATTCATTACCTAAAAGCTCAGCAGCTTTTTTTACCAATTTCAGCAACACATTAACCCCAACACTCATATTTGCTGACCATAATATTGGAACTTCAGCAGCATATTCTTTCAAATCGACACCTTCTATTCCAGTTGTGCCACTAACCAGCGGTGTTTTAAATTTTACAGCTGCTTTAAGGCAGTCTAACATACATTCTTTAGTTGTAAAATCTATTACAACGTCAGATGACTCAAATACGTCACTGATAGAACTTGTAACCTTAATTCCTAGATTGGCTATAATTGGTCCAATATCTGAATCTATGTACTTACTGCCTGAACGGGCAACAGCACCTGCTATTTCCACTTTGGTATTTGTAATTAATTCATTGAGTATTTTTTTGCCCATTCTGCCTAAGCAGCCTATTACTCCAACTCTGATTTTCATAAAGCTTTTTACGTTTATTAAGAATGTTAGGCCTTTTTTTAAGCTCTGTCACTTCTGATCTATATTCTATAGCTGTACGAACACTGCAATTTCAGATCCCAGTGCCTTGACCACAACTATTGCAATATGGTACATAGTGAACGATGTCATTCCAGTCTGGAATCTAGCCTTTCTGCAATCTCATCGAAAACGTTGTAACCACTTTCTATGCTAGTTTGCTTGCTTACAAGCAAACTTTTCTGGATCCCAGTGTCTGGGCACTGGGATGACAGGAGAAGGCACTGGGATGACAAGAATAGGGCACTGGGATCTAGTGGGCTCAAACTACAATGTTTGTACAGCTGTGATCTATATTCTATAGCTGAATAATTTAACAATTCAAAATGAATACATATCCTATTGAGCTCTATATTACATACCAGGTTGCTTTGCCTTTTCCATGCTGAGTGATGTGATTACTCTTTACGAGATTAGATACGTGCTTCTTTAAGGTATTGCAGTTTGCTTTAGTAATATTTTCCAAATCCTTAATTGTAAGACGTCCATGTTTGCTGAGTAGTGCTAATACTTTAGCAGAAAGTGGTGGTAAATAGAGATTTAACACTTTTTCATGTGACACCTTTTGTTCAAGATAAAATTTTTGCTTTTGTAGTGACCTTAAAAAGAACATAAGCCATGGATTAAAATCATTGCTGCTCGTCTTCAAGGATTGTTGAGTACGACGCAAAGCTAAGTAGTAACTCTCCTTATTACTTTCAAGGGAACTGTAAGGTACATAGATATACCCTAACTTTAGTAACAAGAAAGTTGTGAGAATGCGTGATAATCTGCCATTTCCATCCTGGAAGGGATGAATAGCTAAAAAAGTAACTATAAAAATGCCAATAATTAATAGAGGATGTAACGATTTTACTTCTAATTGTTGGCTAGTCCAATAAATAAGTTCTTGCATTTGTGTCGCTGTCTCAAGCGGAGAGGCTGTTTCAAAAACTATGCCCAAGCTTTTTCCAGATTCATAAAACGCCTCAACATGATTGGGAGATTTTTTATATTCTCCCATGTGCCTTTGATCTTTATATGAAAATTGTAAAAGCCAGATGTGAAACTGTTTTATAGTGTTTTCTGTAAATGGCATCTTGTTAAAGTTTTGAAATACTTCTTCACACACATACGCATATCCGGCTATTTCTCGTTCATCTAGAGAACGAAATGAGCGTGTATCAAGTTTGGATAGTAATTGCTCAACTTCACGGTCTGATAATCTTGCCCCTTCAATACGAGTAGAAGAACCAATACTTTCAATTGTTGCAATTTTCTTGAGCATTTGTAAACGTTCTGGAGCTAAATTACCAAACAATTGCCATGCTCCTTTAAATTCATCAATTTCAGCAACTAATTTTAACATTTCAGGTGTTATTACAATTTTTGAAATGTCAAACATATCTGTATTTTTATCTAATTATATTCAATTATATTCGAAAATATCCTATTAGCAAAGAATACTTGTGAGACACACACTAAAGAATGAATTTTGGTAGGCATAAAAGCAGCTATTTTATGTTAAAATACAACATTTTGATGAAATTATAAGAAAGGCTGGATCCGAGTAGTCAGCTACCCGTCAGTGCATGTTGAAAAATCATTTTATGATCTAAATCAGTTTTTTTACAGGTAACTTCTAAGCTTATCAATTTTTCCAAGATCTTCTTAAGTTCTGAAAGTTGCAAACTTTTCAAATGAGATTTAAAACTCTGCAATTGTTTAAAAAACAATGGAGGGCTTAGCTGATCAATCGCAGCCTGCTCACTCATTCCACCTTGCACTGACAGCAAAACGTTTTCAAGGCGTAGGAAATAATTTGATATAATGCGAATTAGCGCTATCGGTGAAAAATTTTCTTGCGATATCAATGCATCAGAAATTCTAATGAAGCGCAACATATCTTTACTTGCTATGGCAGAACATAAATCATCAAGTGTAGCATAGTCGTTGCCGGAAGTTGAAAAGCATAATTCTATATCAGTAAGTTTTAGGTCTTTTCTCTCCCCTAAGTATAAAACTAACTTCTCAAGTTCTGAACATATAGGCAGCTTGCTATGATTAAAGTAAGATTGCAAATGGTAGATTATCTCATTTGTGCATTTTATATCATTTTGTTTTAAGTAACTTGATATAATGTCATAAAGATTGCTGTTGCTGTCCTTATAGCAAGCAATCACACCAAAAATTTTTGAACTCTCCATATAACTTTTAGTCGCAGAATTATATGGAAGATCACTTGCTACCATCATTACATAGTGACCACTTACGTTATAATCCAATACGTTTTTTAACTCTTTGGATATACCTCCACTCACATTTATCAGCTTAATTAATTTTTTGCTGGTAAACATCGAAACGTTTGCCAATTCAGAAAACAGTAAACTGGGTAACTTATTCACTATTGCAAAATCCATCACCTGAACTGAATACTCACCCAAATTAGCAATTATTTCTTGTACATAAAAATCAACCCTACTGTTATCACTTCCATGAATTAACACACCACTTAAAGCGTCAGGTTTCTCTAGGAATCTTTTAACTTTGGATGGTGTAACCCTCATGCCACCTATATGATATCATTCTCATTTGATTGTACATGAGTGTCCAAAGACTCTGAGCTTTCTTGTACAATATCATCTGCCGTACTCTGCACATTATCCGACTCTTCTGTTTTTCCTGTAATATAATTATAAAATTTTTTCACAGGTTGAGATATATATTTGGAAAAAAATCCTTCTTCGCTCATATTGCTTACTCCATAAAATTAACAACTTATCATTAGCATATAAATAATAGTATAGCAAAAACTATTTTGTGCTAAGATAGTGATGTTTTATAATGAGTATATTACAAAATTATTAACATTCGAGATCAAAATTAAGCCAACCTGCTTAATACTAGCCTTATAAAATAAGCGATAATTAAATATACCGCTGCAACAAGTATAATTGCAGGTCCAGTTAACAAATCAAAACTTGCAGATAACATGAGACCTGATATCCCAGAGATCACAGAAAAAACTGTTGCAACAATAATCATCTGCATTGGAGTTTTCGAAATGAGCCTTGCAGATGCTGCTGGTATTAGCAAAAATGCAGCAATGAGTAATATTCCTATTAGTTGGGCAGCAATTGCTATAAATATAGCAAGAGTGATTAAAAATTCTAGTCTAACAAAGGTAACATTAATTTTTTCAACTACTGCTAAATCTTGATTAATTGAAATCATTAACCAATAACGCCATCTAAATATTAATATCAAAGTAACTACTGCAGAGGTTAAAAAAATCAATACTATATCACTTTGATCGAGCGTTAATATATCACCAAACAGTGAGCTAATAATACTATTATTGCCAGATGGAAGAAAAGACATAAGTATTAAACTCGATGATAAAACTACATTGGTAACAATGTTCAATATCGTATCAGCAGAATATAATCTGTTAAAATTAAGAGAAAGTAGTATAGCAAATGTAATTGCAATGAGCATTATGCTAAGCGATGGGCTAATCTTAAAGATTAAAGCAAGTGCAACACCAAGCAACGAAGAATGGGACAAACTATCACCAAGATAAGATAACCTTTGCCATATCATAAACGATCCTAAAGCGCCTGTTACTAGGCTAATTACAACTACTGCAACTAGACTATTGATGAAAAAGTCCTGGGTAAGCATGCTATATGGCTATTAGATAACTGACAACAAATCTATCTTCGGATATTAAAACGTTATGGGTTCTGCATGCAGAACCTGTTGTCATAAATTCAAAATTTAAACCTTTTTGTTCCATAAGATAGGACTTCACTGAAGAACTTAGTATATTGCGTGTTTTACCAGTACCTATTATCAAAATTTCTATTTCCTCTGTTAAAAAAGATTTAAAATGTTCCTTGCTATTTATATCACTTTCTTTCAATTTAATCACCTTTTCAGGAAAAATTATAATTGAGCCGCAATATTCTCTATTATTCACCAAAAATTTTCCTTCCCTGTAACCATTTATAAGATTTTTATTCTCGGAAATTAAGGGAGTTACATCCATAAGTCAAACTATTAATTGAGTGTCACATACCCACCATTCTGGTTGCTTTTTTCCGATATTAACTGCAGCAGCTTTTGCATTTTCCTCACTATCGAATATTCCAAAACATGATACACCACTGCCTGACATGCGAGAAAGTATAGAGCCTTCTTGTGACTCAAGTGTTGATATCACATCCTTAATTTCAGGTACAAAGCTTATTGCTATTTCTTGAAGATCGTTTCTCGTCTCTTTAAGAAGCTTCAACAAATCCTTTTCAGCGTCATCGCTCCATTTAATTGGCTCAGAAAATTTTCCTTCATGTTTGGAAAATACCTCTGGTGTACTCAAAAACCTTTTTTTCGGTTTCACAAGCACCACATTTGTAGGTAAAGAGAATTTTTTAATGTGGCATAATTCTTCGCCAATACCTCTAACAAAAACTGGCTTGCTATCTACGCTTGCGGGAACATCAGCACCAACGTTTAAGGCTATTTCATTTAAAATCGTCCTATCAATCTCCCACAGCTTCCCTAGCGTACGTACCACAGCTCCAGCATCTGAGGATCCGCTACCAAGTCCTGCAGCAATTGGTATGTTTTTTACAACCTTTACAGTGACTTTAGTGCGTACAGGAGCATGCCTAAGCAGCAGATTAACCGCTTTCATTACAGTGTTATATTGGTTATTTATTTTAGACTCGGAGTTTATAAATTCAACTGTAGAGTTATCGTATCTAGAATCCTTCTCACCTACTTTTATTTCCAAAAAATTAGAGAGATTAGCAAAGACAAATAAACCTTCAATCAAGTGATACCCTGTTTCTTTTTTGTCTACAACATGCAAAAAAAGATTGATTTTTGCAGGCGCCTTTACACAAAAACTTTTCATTATATATCTTCACTAACACTATTTTTACATTATATGTATAATGCTATTCTAGTCAACTTTTATAAGGTTCTCGCACTTCTGATGAGATCAAATGCCATAAATCCTAATTTCTCTGTGTGGGTAAATGCGTCCGCTGGTACAGGCAAAACAAAAATCTTAATAGACAGAGTATTGAGACTTTTATTAGAAAACAAAAGAAATATTCTTTGCTTAACATTCACCAATGCTGCAGCAAACGAAATGGAGAATCGCATTCACAGCATACTCAGTAAGTGGGCAATATGTTCAGATAGTGTGTTGGCAGCAGATCTAGAACAACTAGATTTCTTTCCAATGTCATCCCAGTGCGTGACACTGGGATCTCAGCACCCCTACTTGTCATCCCAGTGCGTGACACTGGGATCCAGAAAAAATAAAGATTATTTAACAAGAGCAAGAAGGCTTTTCTCTGAACTGGAAAATCTTGGTCTAACTATACAAACCATACACGCTTTCTGTTACAAATTAATCTCCAGCTTTCCTATAGAAGCTGGCATTGCTCCAAATTGCACGCTGAGCGAATGCAAAGAATTACATTCCATCATATTCAATAAAGTGCTTCATAACGAAACTGTGCAGGATGATATCAACCTTATTGCAACTGAAATTGATGAAAATAAACTACGCGATTTGCTTTATACTTTATGTATAAAAAGATCGATATCAGCAAATGATTCGAAATATATCAAAGATAAATTGAGCGCCCCAGATGAAATTCATGACTTACAGAGTGAAACAATCGAGCACGTGGAAAGACTAGCCGAGATATTAAGTGAAGGCAGTAAAAGAGATCAGAGTTATAGTGCAATACTTTATTCTACTGTCATTCCAGTGCTTGACACTGGAATCCAGAAAAAAAGAACCAGTGTCAGCTACTCGGATGACACCGGAATAAAGTGGAATGACACCAAAATAGAAAACCTAGCCAAGGTATTTCTAAAATCAGAATCGCACGAAAAAAAGAGCATATCATCCATTGCAACAAAAAGTATTTTGGAGAAATTCAAAGATGCAGAGCAAATAATAGAGAGCGTTCAGAATGTAGTATTTACCCATATAAGAGACATGAACTCTTATCAAATATTCAAGAGAACCAGTAGCTTACTTGGTGTATTTAAAGTATATGTTGATTTATATAATAGTGAAAAATCAAAAAATGCACTGCTTGACTACAATGATATAATTGACTTAGCAACAAATCTTCTCAGCGACCCAGATCATAAAGATTGGGTATTGTTTAACTTAGATCAAAAAATAGATCACATCCTTGTTGACGAGGCACAAGACAATAGCATCAGCCAGTGGAAAATTATAACAAATCTCTGCGATGAATTTTTTGCCGGTAATGATGAAAAGCGAACCTTATTTGTAGTTGGTGACGTAAAACAATCCATATACAGATTTCAAGGAGCAAATCCCCATCTATTCAACTATATGCAACAATACTTTCATACGAAAACTGGTGGTAGAGATTGGATATCATGCCAACTTGAAAAGTCATTTCGCTCAACTCCAGAAGTTTTGATGCTTGTAGATAGAATATTTAATAACTTCCGCGCAGAAATATCTTTTAATGATAATGAAATAAAACATGTTCCACATAGAGAAAATGACCAAGGATATATTGAAATTTGGCCAGCGTTACCAAGGCGCAAAGAGAAAGAACAGCGAGCTTTACAAATTCCTCTGACATGCAAGGAAGGTTATACAATAGCAGATCGATTACTTGCTCAAACAATAGCTAACAGAATTCACAATTGGTTAAACGAAGGGCGGATTTTAGTCGCTAAAGATCGCCATATAGAGCCAAGAGACATTATGATTTTGGTGCGACAACGAAACGTGTTAGTTGATTACATAATAAGCGAACTTAAAAAAGCAAATGTGCCAGTTGTAGGCCGAGATTATTTTAGAATTATGGACTATATAGCCGTGCAGGACTTAATAGCTTTGGCCGAATTTTTACTCCTCCAGGCAAATGATTTAGCTCTTGCAAATGCTTTAAAATCACCGCTATTTAATTTCACCGAGGATGATTTATTTAACATTGCATACGACCGTAAAGAGCATTCACTATGGGAAAGAATTCAGGATTATTCTGTGGTTATCTATAGTGAATTAAACTATCTCATTAACTTATCTCGCACAGAATCCCCTCTCGCATTATTCACGCATATACTGCGCACAGGTAAGAAGAAATTTGCTGCAAGGCTAGGTCTTGAGTGCTTCGAGGTTCTAGACGAATTTATGAACCTCGTGTTGCAATTTGAAAACCCATCTCTTCAAGCGTTTGTTCAATGGATCAAGGAGAATAATCCGGAGATTAAGAATGATATGCAATCAGAACGCAATGCTGTGCGAATAATGACAATTCACAAATCAAAAGGTCTGCAAGCTCCCATAGTATTTTTGGTTGATACAAACACAGTGCCAAGAAACAGTGAAAGCATTATCTTTGATGGAACGGAAGCACCATTTTGGTGTGGAAAAAACAACAACGCTTATTGCGATCAAGTAAAAAGAGAGAAAAAACTAGAGGATTATAATGAATATTTGCGTTTATTATACGTAGCACTCACGCGTGCTGAAGATGAGTTATACATCTTAAGTAAAGAGCCAGTGCAAAAGGGCTCTTGGTATGATCTAATCACTAAGTATGGAGAACCATATGAAAAGAAACAAAGGGGTTTACGGCCAATATTTAAAGAAAAAGTTGAAGTATTATGCGTGAATGCAAACTACCCTTACATTTATAAAAAACGTGATTACTTTGACGTTCCGGTCATTTCCCTTCCACCAGCTTTAGCCCACTCTTCGGTGTCATCCCAGCGCGTGACGCTGGAATCCAGTGAAAAAGAAGGAGCAGAATGGATCCCAGTGTCAGCTACTTGGATGACAGATGGTTATGCAAGAGGCCTGATTATTCACAGCATATTACAGTATATGCCCAAGATAGAAAAAGAAAGGAGAAAAAATTGGGTCAGAAAATACCTTGATAACATCAACATCAGTGAAGATAAGGATGAAATTTATAGTAAAATATTGGCCTTTAATGAAAAATATGGCTATTTGTTTGACTTAGAAGGCAAGTCAGAGATTACACTGAGTGGAATAATCGATGGCGAACCAGTATTAGTACGACTAGATAGGCTATGCATAACGCAAGATAAAGCAATCATAATTGACTACAAATCACACCGTAACGTTTCTGTTTCCTTATTAAATGAAATAAAAAAGCAAATGCTGACCTATAAAACCTTAGTACAAGAAATATATCCAAACAAGCAGGTAGAGTTCATGGTCATTTGGGTGGAAGATTTAACTCTGCAATCTGACTTTTGATGAAACTTGATTGCAAGAAATAGCTACTACGTCATACCACCACGAACCGTCATCCCGCCACTCCTTTCTCGTCATCCCGCTACGTGTTAGCGGGATCTCAGCATAGCTATCTTAAAGCTAAGTAATATAAGTCAACCCAGCTAGGATTCTTTTGATTGATCAAATTAATTTTCCACTGCCTTGGCCATTCTTTCAGGCGCCTTTCTCTTGCAATAGCTAAACTTATATCTTCAAACTCTTCAAAATATACAAGTTTATTTACATTATATCTTGATGTAAAACCTGAAACAATTTTGTTTTTGTGTTCCCAAATCCTCTTGATCAAATTTGCAGTTACACCAATATATAATGTGCTATTAGCTTTATTTGTAAGTATATAGATATATGATAACTTCATCTTAATCGTTTATAGCTAAAGTAACTGAGGTTTATCAACATTATACTACACCATCATGCCACAATAAATCTTACCGTCATACCACCGCGCCGCTAACACGTAGCGGGATGACGAGTTACTATACCGCGGCGGTATCTCAGCCGCTAACAAGCAGCGAGATGACAGCAATCTACGTCATACCGCAATTCATTCACGGTATCTCTTAGCCGCTAACACGTAGCGGAATGACGATTGTCGGTAAATCTAAGTTACTGTAGCTATAAAGGCTTTCACAACAACCTATTTTCCTTGAAACTAAAATAGCTACTGAATGTAATAATAATGTGATCTATTAATTCTATTCCTATACTTTGGCAAGCTTCTGCTAGTTGTCTAGTGAGAGATATATCGCTATTTGAAGGTTGTGTATCTCTGCTTGGATGATTGTGAGATATTACAATGGATGTTGAACCAATCAAAAGTGCGCGCTTGATGATCTCTCTGACATAAAGAGGAGTTTGATCTACTGTACCAATATTTTGCAGGTCTTCCGCTATTAGACGATACTTTTTATTCATATAGATGACGCGAAAATTTTCCTTATTGAGGCTTCCTATACTTATTCTTAAATAATCAAGCAATTTTTCCCAGTTATCGATTATAGGCAGGTCTTTTATTTCTTCTCTTGCAGAACGAACAAAGGCTTGTTTTACACAAAAGATGGCAGATATCGCTGCATTGCTGACACCATCAACGTTTTGCAGCGCTTCCAGGTCAGCATTAAAAACTTTATTCAAACTGCCAAAATTTTCTATCAAACTCTTTGCTATCGGCTTTACATCAATTCTACTGTATGCTGAATATAAAATGTGCTCTAAAACCTCATAATCAAGTAATGATTGTCCATTATCTAAAATAATTTTCTCCCTTAGGCGCTTTCTATGCCCCTTTTTGTAATTTTTCATCATCAATGAATTGCTTATCTCTTGTATAATAAGAAATTAGATTTTTAAGTAAAATATTTAATAAAGCGCATGACGCACAATTGTAAGAACATTCATTTTTAAAGACAGCAAATGGTGTCATGAAAGTAGCTGACGCGAGCTCTACGTCATACCGCCGCAGACCATCATACCGCCGCAGACCGTCATACCGCGATTCATTCGCGGTATCTCATCCGCTAACAAGAGATCCCGCTAACAAGTAGCGGGATGACGAATTACTTAACCGTCATGCCACCGTGAACCGTCATACCGCGATTCATTCGCGGTATCTCTAGGTCCCGCTAACAAGTAGCGGGATACTTGATCTTTACAGGGATGACGGTTGTCGTTTAGCTACAAACATTAAGAAATTTACCAAATGAAAAAAAAGGCAAAAGAAGCCCTAGTCATTGTCTATTTTCAGTATTTGGCGTTTTTTAAATCTTAAACACTGCAATTTAGCTGCTTTTAAACGCAACTCACCTTAGTTTAAATGTTTAAGAAATTTACTAAGCAGAAAAAAAGGCAAAAGAAACCCCGCGTTAGCTAGTTGTCACTCTCTAATCCTGCAAATTGGCGTACTATACTGTCTTAAATGACTTATAAGCGCGTTTCAGCTTATATAGGTAAAAACCCAGAAATGTTGTGAAGACATAAGGTGCACATAGTGCAAAAAATTAAAAATAAGACGCCAACTACGTTGTTTTCTTGCTGTTTAATCTGCACAGATTGAAGATAAATGAACACCTTCAGTATCATGATAAAGGGGCTGGCGAAGGGTGTCAAGTAGTTTTTAGCTCTGCCTTCTAAGGCTTTTACTCGTGACAACCACTGTGCCTGCGATCTTATCGTGCCAAGTTTGACAGCGTTTGTTGAAATTTGACCATAACAAGCCCAAGAATAATGGTGCAACTGACAATATAAAGGAAAAAAATCTCTTAGTTGCTTGCCTTAAAGTCATTTTTCTGAAGGTTTGTGCATCCACAACTCTGAGCCCAAATAATAGTTTTCCAGGTGTAGTAGCAAACTTTACCCACATATATGTAACATAGCAAAAGAGCATAATAAACTGGACTATTTGATTTAGGATTAGTAATTTTATAAGTCTACTCTGCGTTGTCTTTTCTTCCGCAGACAGTGGTGCTTGCATTGGGGATTTTGCAGCAATTTGACTTAATATTTTGCTATCCTCTGAGTTCATAAAGAGCTGATTTAAGGCTTGGCTGCAAAACTGCAAGAACAAAACGATAATAATCAAATCAAGCAATACTGATATATAGCGCCTGAGGCCCGTTACATAACATATCCCATTTTCATCTTTCTTTACCTTTTGAATAACATTTATAGAAGAAAAAATAGAAAATAAACGATTAAAAAATTTATGTAACATATATATACTTTCCAATATTTAACGTGCCCCTGGCCGGACTTGAACCAGCATGCTTTTGCAAGCAACAGATTTTGAGTCTGCCGTGTCTACCATTCCACCACAGGGGCATTAAGTTTTAATGCTATAGGCAACACGGAATTAGTCAAATTTTATATGTCTTTCAAATCAAAACTAAATATTCTACAATAATCGATAGTTACTCTTAAATGCAGAATGAATAAATTAGCTGATCTCCTTGATTCAAGAGGTGTAGACAAAGAAATATGTAAATTACCGCATAATTTAGAAGCTGAACAGATGCTTATTGGTGCAATGATTCGTGATAATAGAATCTGTGATGCGGTTGAAGACACAATTACAGCAGAAAATTTCTATGATCCACTGCATCAAAGTATTTTTACGCAAATATCTAAAACCAGAAAACATGGCATAGTTGCCAATGAACTGAGCCTCAAAATGTTTTTTGAGAACGACCAAGCGTTTACCGAATGTGGTGGGGTAGAGTACTTAGCAAAGCTTGCAGCAAAGGCAAGTATTGCACTTGATATTTATAGTTTGACTAGAATAATCCGTGATACTTACTTAAGGAGATGTTTAATCAAGCTCGGGCAAGAAATAGTTGGTGATAGCTACAACTACGATATTGAAAATCCTGCACAGGCGCAAATTGAACAAGCAATGACAAAATTGTTCAATTTGGCAGTAAAAAAACAAGGTGAGAAAACATATATAAAACTTGCAAGTTCAATTAAAGATGTAGTTGAGAAGATCAGCACACTGAAAAATAATCCAGAAGCGCTAGGCGTTACAACCGGACTTCAAGATCTAAATCAGCTTCTTGGTGGTCTACAAAAATCTGATTTATTAATTTTAGCTGCAAGGCCTTCTATGGGTAAAACAGCATTGGCGCTAAACATCGCACTTAATGCTTGTAAGATGTTGCAAAAAAGAGCAGATAAGCAACACTATGTAGCGTTTTTCTCGCTTGAAATGTCAGCAGAGCAATTAACTGCAAGGCTGATCACTATAGATTCAGGGATTAGTTATTATAAGGCATTAACCGGGAGAATTAGTGATTTTGAATTGCATGAATTTATCAATACTAGTACAGAATTATCTGAACTGCCTTTCATCATAGATGACACCCCTGCGCTATCAATTAGTGCCCTTCGCACCAGAATACGCTTGCTGTATCAATTATATAATGTAGAAGTGGTATTCATTGATTATTTGCAGCTAATCAGAGGAACAACAAAAAGGAGTAATGAAAATAGAGTGCAAGAAATCTCGGAAGTGACGCAGGGTTTGAAAGCAATTGCAAAGGAGCTAAATATTCCCATTGTTGCACTATCTCAGCTCTCTCGTTCTGTTGAGCAGAGGGATGATAAAAAACCACAACTTTCTGATTTACGTGATTCAGGGAGCATAGAGCAAGACGCAGATATAGTAATGTTTCTCTATAGAGAAGAGTATTATGAACTAAGAAAACAGCCAAATGAAGGAAACAATAAACATCGGGAATGGCAAGAGAAAATGGAAAAAATTAGAAACATTGCAGAGCTCATTATTGCAAAGCAGAGAAATGGACCAATTGGCAGTGTGAAGCTATATTTTGACTCTAACAGAGGTGCATTCAAAGATTACACGGAAAGGCATAGTTCATAGCTTGGCAGCAATCTTCTTGTTCCCAAGTTCATTGATTATTTTTTTTATGTAAAGATAGCTTGACAACTTCTTAAAAATCCTTTTATAATGGTATTATATTTTATAATACGTGAGATGATGAATAAAAACAATGTACCCTATTATATAGCTGGAACTCTGGCTACTTTCACTTTATTAGCATCTGGAGTGTTTGCTGCAGCTCCTTATATTGGTTTCTTAGCTCCAGTTGCAGCATTAAGTGTTGGCCTTCCATTTATTATTGGTGGTGCTGTATTTTCTGCTGTAGCTATTGCACTTTCGTATGCAGCAGTTAGTAAGAACAAAACTATTTCTGAGAAGGAAGCTCAGCTTTCTGATGAAAAAAGTAAAGTAGAAGCTAAAGGTAAAATAATTTCTGAGAAAGTAAAAGAAATATCCGAAAAAAATACTCAACTGGCTAATCAAGCAAAAGAGATAGAAGATAAAGATAAAACTATTTCTGAGAAAGATCGGGAGATTTTTAGAATGAAAAATGAGTTGGCTGCAACCAGAAGGATTAATGCTTCTCAGCCAGGTGATGCGGTAGAAATTGGTAGCGTAAACCAGCAGCTTACTAAGAGAGATTTCGAAGTATAAACTCAAGAGCAAGCCATTATTTCACAAGCAAAAGGGAAATTTAATAGTGTTGGAAATAAATTAAAAAATATTTATGATACTATGCCATCAGCTGAGTTTGCAAAGGATATCAAAACAGCATCTGAAAAAGCATTTACTTCTACAAAAGAAGCATTTATTAGTGGTCGTGTAACTCGTATTGTTAAAGATGGCTTAAAAGATGTTTATGGTACGTCATTTGAACCAGTAAAAAGTGCACTTAATAGCTTTGGAAGCAGCTTGAAAAACACTTGTGATACATCAATTGAGTCAGCAAAAGGGACAATTAGTAGTGTTGGAAATAAATTAAAAAATGTTTATGATACTATGCCATCAACTAAAATAGAATTTTCATGGGTCTCAGAAAAATTTTCACCATACTGGAATAGTGTTAAAAACTTGATGTTTGGTAATAAGGCAGATCAAGCAAGTGGTGCTAGTCAACTTTCAAGTGAATCTCAAGGTAATGGTATTGTTATTCCAGAGGGGGCAAAGCTAGAGCTTTCTCCAATATTATTTGATTTTTTGTTCAGAGAAAAACAGAAGATGGTAAGGCAATTTTTAAGAGAGCAAACTGATGAAAAAAAGAATGTGGCTACACAAGAAAATTTAAAAACTGAGACTCCTAGCCAGGAAAATCAGATGAATATTGATAACGTTCCTAAGCAACCTGATCATTTAAATGTTGATGCTGCTAAAAGTTATTTAATGAGTCTTTCTGAGGATCAGGATGTATTTTATGATGCAGAATCTGGTGATGAAAAAGGTACTGAGATTTCTAGCCCAGAAAGTCAGCCAACTAAAGAAGAAAATGGTCAAGGCCGGTTTGCATGGAGCCTAGGAAAGGTTAAGTCGGCAATTACTGAAGTAGTAGTGATAGGTGCTGATGTTACTAAACCATATTGTGCTAAAGTAACTAAGGCACTTGCCACCTAACTTGAATATGTAGACAGCGGTGCGCACCGTTGTTAACTAAAGATAATCCCATCCAGGAGAAATAGTTTTTACACTATTTCTCCTCTTTAGCATCAACCCTCAAAAAAACCGGCGTAGGTTTAGGCAGCGTAATGCCTAAGCTTACGCATGCGTTGCACAGAGATTTTAAATCTCGTTGTTCTTTCGGAATTTGCAGTTGATTTAGTATCATCTCTGCTGACTTGGGAACGATTGGCTGCAATAAAATGCCTATTATCCTGATATATTCCAGTAACTTGTAAATTACTAAATTCACGCGCTCTCTGTCAGTTTTGCTTAGTGTCCAGGGTGCACTTTTGTCTATGTAGGCATTTGCTTCAGAAGAGATGTTGATGATTAGAAGTATGATATGGTTAAATTCATACTTTGATAGGTGATTCATCACTTGATCGAGTATAGCTTTGCAACCTGGAAGACTTTCTTCACCTTTAAGTAGGATTTGATCGATTGTTGGTACAATTCCAGAACATTGCTTGTGTAAAAATGAAATTGTTCTTTGCACTAAATTGCCTATGTTGTTTGCCAGTTCTGAATTTATCCGGCTGATCATATTTTTCTTACTAAAGTTGCCATCTTGGCCGAAGCTTGCTTCCCTGAGGAGAAAATAGCGTAGCTGATCAACACCAAACTCTTGAGCGAGGCCAATTGGATCTATGACATTACCAAGGGACTTGGATATTTTCTCTCCCTCGTTCAACCACCAACCATGAACTGCAATTTGTTTTGGCAGTGGCAGGTCTGCTGCAAGGAGAATCGCTGGCCAATATACAGCATGAAAGCGCAATATGTCTTTACCGATTACATGAACGTTGAAAGAGTTGTCAGCTAGGTTCGGCGTCATTCCAGTGCTTGACACTGGAATCTGCGTTTTCCCTTGGTTTGGTGTCATTCCAGTGCTTGACACTGGAATCTGTGTTTCTGGTTCTGCCCAAAACCTCTTATATTCCTCACCTTCAGTACTAGGGAAACCTATTGATGTAAGATAATTGGTTAATGCATCTATCCAGACATAGATTACGTGTTTGTCATTACCTGGTACTTTTATTCCCCAGTTAAAACTAGTGCGAGAGATTGAGAGGTCAATGAGCCCTGATCTTACAAACGATATCACTTCATTTCTTCTGCTCTCAGGAAAGATAAAACTTGGCTGATTTTTATAGAGTTCCAGTAATTTGTCTTGCCAGTTTGACAAGCGAAAAAAGTAGCTCTCTTCTTTTATCCACTGAACTTCTGCGCCTGTTGGTGCTTTGCCATCTATCAGCTCTGATTCCTGATAAAATGCTTCATCACGAACTGAATACCAACCCGAATAGGAATCCAAATATATTTGCCCTCTCTCTTCAAGTCTATTCCATAAAGCTATAACTGCTTTTTTGTGACGTTCCTCCGTAGTGCGAATAAAATCGTCATACTCAAAATTCATGAACTTAGCCAATTCTTTAAATGAAACGCTCACATCATCTGTAAATTCTTTTGGCTGCATTTCCTTTGCTTTAGCTGCTTTTTCTATTTTTTGTCCATGTTCATCTGTACCGGTGGTAAATTTGACATTTTTCCCAGCTAGTTTCATGAACCTTGCCACCACGTCACACAAGAGAGAAGTGTATGCATGACCAATATGCGGCTTATCGTTTACGTAATATACTGGCGTGGTGATGTAAAAGTTCTCGAATTGTTCCATGGTTTAGCATTTTGATAAAAATCAACTGAGTTAATTATAGTATTAAAAAGGCAGTAATAAATAAATATTGATTGGGTTAAGCATAATTTTTGAAAAAAGCTATTTACTGAAATTTTATTAAAATAAGAAACAATCAGGCATGATTATTGAAAGAACAATGAGAAATTTTCTTGTAATTCTATTTATAGTTTTCTATGCATTTGATGCACACGCTGATGGAGCAACAGATGTAATGTGTAATGTAATAGGTTACGTTCATGGAATAGGTGGACCAATGATTACAGTGGTAATAATTGGTTCAAGCTTACTTGCAATATTTGGCAGAATGCCTTGGCCTGCACTTTTCGCACTGGGTATGTTTGTTGCTGTGTTTTTTGGTGCTCCTCAAATTGTAACAAAGGTAACAGAAAAAGAAGTTTGTTGTCTTTTTAAAGTCAAACCTTGGAGAATGGAAAGTGTGTTGCTGCTCCTGGATATGAACGTGTAGGTACAGGTTATGCTTGTCGTTCCGGTTGGGCGCTAACTAATAAAGGCTACTGTATAAAAGCTGGCCAAGATCCTTCAAAGTATTGGAAGTGAAAATGGTGCTTTTATAGAGTTAAATCTAACAAACCACAAAGTATATAATTAACATCTACTCCTTTAGTTAGATTCCACTCACGCTTTATTACGTTGTACTCCATACCAGCCATGTTTTGCAGCGTTACATTATTTTCTCTTAAGTGATTTGCAATTTCTGACGGCTTGAGAAATTTATTCCAGTTATGTGTACCTTTTGGCAGCCAATTTAATATGTACTCTGCACCAATTATTGCAAGGCAGAAGGATTTGATAGTTCTATTTATTGTGGATATAAATATCAGCCCATTCGGTTTTAGCAGTTCTATCGCTTTTTTCATGAAAAGCTCTAAATTATCCACATGTTCAACTACTTCCATCAACAGAACCACGTCGTACTTCTTGTCATTGCTTAGCTCTTCAATGCTGGTGTGTATATATTCTATATTTAACCCTACTTTTTTTGCATGTGAATGCGCTACTTTTATGTTTTCTTCACATACATCTATTCCCACAACGTTAATGCCAACGCGTGCCATTGACTCTGACAAAATGCCACCACCGCATCCAACATCAAGCAATGATAATTCTTTCAAATTGCATTTTTTTAACTCTTTTATTTTCTCAATAATGTAAGATACTCTAACAGGATTCATTATGTGCAATGGTTTGAATTTGCCGTTCTCATCCCACCACTGGCCTGCCATTTTAGCGAATTTTGATATTTCATCTTCGTTATAAGTTTTTGTTTTTTTTTTCTTAGAGGTTATATTGCTGAGTTTATCAAGGCGTTTTTTATGTCTGCTTTCTTTTGAAAATTCTGTTTCGAGGAATTGTTTGACTATGTCTTTTGCTAATCCACTCGCAGTAAACCCTGCACCAAGACACAGTACATTTGCGTTGCCATGCTCGCGAGCTAATTTTGCGATCTCAACACTGTTACATAAAGCAGCGTAGATTCCTTCAAAACGATTTGCCACAGTACTCATGCCCAAACCTGTACCACAAATTAATATCCCATAATTTGCTTTTTTGCTTGTTATATCTTCTACAACTTTAACAGCATAGTCTGGATAATCCACGCACTTTTGCTGAGCAGTGCAGCCTTGATCTACCACTCTGTAACCTAGGGCTTCCAGGTAAGGTTTTATTTCTGATTTTAATTCATAACCAGAATGATCTGAGGCAATTGATACTATACCTAACATATAAGAAATAAGGACATTTTATATGGGTTTGAACTTTCTGTCAAGTCATTCAATGCTTCTGACCTTTTGGGGTATCCGTTCAGCGGAGTGGCAGAATAAGGTAGACAAGGTGATCTAAAAAGATAATCATAGAGCAAAAGTGAAATAATATGGTAAACCTTTTAGAACTTTGCAAAAATTTACAGCAAAAAATAGAAAGGTTAGAAGCAAAAATAGAAAGATTGGAAAAAGAGAATGAAAGTTTAAAAGCAGAAAATAAGGCTTTAAAGATAGAAAATGCTGAGTTAAGAGAAAGACTCGGTTTAAGCTCAAAAAATTCATCAATACCAAGTTCCAAAGAGTTGTATAAAATAAAAAAGAATAAGCCGAAAAGCGAAAGGAATATTGGCGGTCAGGTTGGTCATAAAGGAAGTTTTCGCGCCAACATGGATGCAGATAAAGTAGTAAAGATAGAGTTGCCTAATACTTGCGAATGCGGAGGAGAAATTGCAATATGTGAAAAACCATATATTCATCAGAAAGTTGATCTTCCAGAAATCAAGCCTTATGTAGTGGAATATCAGTTAGAACATGGCCGTTGTCGGAGATGCGGAAAGAGAAGAAGTAGCAAGTTACCGGAAGGTGTTACGCCAGATACATTTGGTCCAAGGGTTAAGTCAATAATTGCAGCGTTCAGCGGATTCTACAAAAATTCAAAACGCGAAATAGCGAGTGTCGTAAATGATATCTTCAATTTGAACATAAGCGTCGGTAGCATATCAAATAGTGAACATAGAGTTGCTTCAAAATGCAAAAAAATGTATGAGCAGATCGAACAAGAGATAAGTAGGAGTAAAGTTCTACATATTGATGAAACGAGCCATTATAACAAAGGTAAACTCGCTTGGTGTTGGATGTTTGCAAGCAATACGGCAAGTTTTGTAAAATTTACAGAGTCAAGAGGAATGAAAGTTTTACAAAATAGTAAATTCTGCAATCGCAATAGCTTGGTAATAACTGACAGGTATGCAGCATACAATTATTTTGCCGATAAAAACAGGCAAATCTGTTGGGCACATTTATCAAGAGATTTTGAAAGATTAGCACATAGTTGGAATATTGAAGTTAAAGTTCTGGGTTGTTACTTGAGAAACGTGGCCACTGAATTATTTGCACTAAAAAAAGCTTTACTAAAAAGTGAGATAGATGTTTTGAGGTTTGTCAGACGTGCCAGAAAATTAAGAAAACGTACAAAGTATTACTTGAAGGAGATATCTCGTTTACCTGAAGCAATTGGAGCCTCTCGAGTTGCAAAAAATGTTCTGAGATCTGAAAGAATGATGTGGAAATTTTTAGATGACCCAGAAAATATTCCGCTGACAAATAACCACGCTGAACGGCAAATTCGGCATTATGTCGTTTATCGCAAAAACTCATATTTTACACAATCAAAGCGGGGAAATACATTCCTTGAGCGGATAATTTCATTATACTTAACTTGGAAACAAAGGGGTCTCAATCCTTTCCAAAATCTCCTATCTATTGTTTCTTAAACCACTCTCCTGAACGGATACCATATTTTACACAATCAAAGCGGGGAAATACATTCCTTGAGCGGATAATTTCATTATACTTAACTTGGAAATAAAGGGGTCTCAATCCTTTCCAAAATCTCCTATCTATTGTTTCTTAAACCACTCTCCTGAACGGATACCTTTTGGGAGTTCTAAAGCTATAGCTAAGGTTTTCCTACGTCATACCGCAATTCATTCCACAACTGTACGAACATTGTGATTTGAGAATAATCTCCGCCAGGAAGGGTGTCATCCCAGTGCTTTGGCACTGAGATCCAGAAAACTTAATTTTAAATAAGTACACCAGATAGCTGTATAATAAGAACTGGATTCCAGTGTCAAGCACTGGAATGACACCTTCTGTATAAATATTAAGAAATTTACCAAACGAAAAAAAAGGCAAAAGAAGCCCCGTGGTTGGCTAATTACTTACATTATACTTTCAAGTATGGCGTTTTTTTATTCTAAACACTTAATAACCGCGATTTAGCTGCTTTTAAGCCACAACTAATCTAAATTATAAACGTTAAGAAATTTACTAAACAGAAAAAAAGGCAAAAGAAACCCTAGGGTAGCTAGTTATTCACTATCCATTTTTTAAGTTGGCGTTTTTTAATGTTTTAAATGCTTTATAAGCGTATTTCAGCTTGTGTAGGTCAAAACCCGGAAATTTGATAAAGACATAAGGTGCACATAGTGCAAAAAATTAAACATGAGACGCCAGATACGTTGAGTTTTTTTGTCATTTAATCTGTACAGAGAAGATAAATAAATAGCTTCAGTTTCATGATAAGGGCGCTGGCGAGGTTTGTCAAGGAAGTTTTTTGTTTCTGTGGGCTACCTGGATGACAGGATTGCTCTTGAATTTGTATAGCTACATTGTCGGTAAATCTAAATTGCTTTAGTTATAGAAATAAATTTCGAGTCAGATGTGTATAAATTCTATATAATTTTTATCCTACTACTAATTTAACAAGATGGATCATATAGATATTATAAAATCAAAATTATTATTATCCGACATAGTAGGTAAAAAAGTCAGATTAATAAAAAGAGGAGATAGTTTTGTTGGGCTCTGTCCATTTCATAACGAAAAAACCCCATCTTTTTCGGTGAGCAATACTAAGGGGTTATATTACTGTTTTGGTTGCTTGGCTAGTGGTGATGCATTTGAATTTATTTCACAAACTGAAGGATTAAGCTTTAAAGAAGCATTGGAAAAATTAGCATCGGTTACAGGTGTTGAACTGCCCAAAAATCTTAGTATTACAAAAGAGGACAATAAACTATTTTTAGCGCTTGATTTAGCTGCAAATTGGTTTGCACAAAAAAATCAAGGTGTTGTAGATTATTTAAAGCAGCGTAAGATTTCACCTAAAATCATAGATAAATTTAAGATAGGTTATGCACCAAGCTCTGGTTTGAAAGAGTATTTAAACTCTTCAGGTATTGAAGACAGAATTTTGATTGATATTGGATTAGTAAACAAAAATTTTCGTGATTATTTTTATGACCGGCTGATATTTCCTATACAGAGCATTGCAGGGAGAGTTATTGGTTTTGGCGGACGTGTGCTAAGTTCTGAGCAACAGCCGAAATATTTAAACAGTCCAGAGAGTCAGCTCTTTAAGAAGAGGGAGAATTTATACGGATTAAACTTTGCTTTAAGCGAAATACGTAAAAAACAGCACATACTCGTTGTTGAAGGATATATGGACACTATAGCGCTACATCAAGCGGGAATTAGTAATGCAGTTGCTCCGCTTGGTACCGCAATTTCTGCAGAACAGATAAAAAATCTATGGAGATTTGCTAAAGAAATCTCCATCTGTATGGATGGCGATAGTGCTGGACGTCATGCTGCTACTCGAGTTGCAGAACTTGCTCTGCCAATATTAGAGCCTGGATACACGTTAAAGTTTGTGACTTTGCCGAGTAATAAAGATCCATACGATATATGTAACGAACTG
This sequence comes from Drosophila ananassae, assembly GCF_017639315.1. NCBI lineage: Eukaryota > Metazoa > Arthropoda > Insecta > Diptera > Drosophilidae > Drosophila > Drosophila ananassae. Next base: position 370,935 of record NW_025319039.1, read on the forward strand.
GAATACAAGAAAGAAGACGTATTGACTGCGCTTGATCACTCAACAAAACTTCATTCTGAATATTTATGGCATCACATAATCGATAGCAATTTGCAAAATTATGAAAAACTTGCTCCGGAAAAATATTCAATTCTTGAGCACAAGTTCATGGAATATGTAAATACTATTAGCAACAGCAGTATTAGAAGGTATTACAGAGATTATTTTTACAATAAGGCTAGTGAACTAAGAAGTAGCTTCAAAAAACAGATTTTTAATAGTAAAACTAGAGCAACAAAAGGTGAGTATCTTCATAACAAATCTCCAGAGCTAATTGAAGCAGAGCAAAATCAGGCCGTAATTTTGCGTATAGCCGTAGAATTTCCTGAAATCTTGAACCGTCCTATATTTTTTGAGCAATTTTCTCATTTTGAATTTACTAATGAGATGAAAAGATTACAACAGCGTATAATTGATGTAATAAGTAACAAAAACAAACTCGATAAAGAGGCTTTGTTACAAGAATTGAAACAGTTTAACGTTATAAAGTATGTATTTGAAAAAACTAGTGTACTAAATAGCCAACTGAACGAGAGAAAATCTGCAGAAATTGTGTGGAATAATATAGTGTTACTAAAAGAATTAAATGCATTACGAAAAGAAAGAACCGAAGCGAGGCTGAGCGGTAATCTTGACTTAGAAGAAAGGTTAATAGAACAAATAGAGCAAATAGAAAGTAGTATACAAGAAATGCAAATGGAGTTTATTGAAAAGTAAATATCGTCTCGTTAGTCAACAAGAAAATTACAAAATAAGACAATATTTTACATAAGATTGAAATTTTTAACTAATTAAGCCTTCCTCCAACAGCTTTGCCCTGTAGTTTTTGATATGGTTAGGATCACTTGAAAATGTATAATTTTTGTAGTTAGCTCTGCTATGCATATAAAGCTTACTATTGACTTTTATCACATTATCTCACATTATCTCACATAATATGCATGTGAGAAGAATATGAACTGGAAGAATTTTCGTCTTAGTACACGTCTCAACCTAGAAGGGCCTGTAATTGAACAAGTGTACGAGTTAATTACTGCAGTTGATAGTGTTAAAAATAGCTGGCAGATAACGAAAAAACTACTACCACAAACAATTGAAAGATTAACTCATTCAGTTATTGTTACATCTTCTGGCGCTTCTAACCGTATTGAAGGAAATCGTCTAACCGATAAAGAAGTTGAGGATCTATATAAAAACCTACGTGTCAAAAAATTTAAAAATAGAGATGAGCAAGAAATTGCTGGCTACTTAGAAATGCTTACACTAATATTTCATGATTATACGGATATTCCAATTAGTGAGTCATCAATATTGCACATTAACAACCAGATGCTACTTTATAGTGAAAAAGATTTGTATCATAGAGGAAAATACAAAGCAAGTTCTAATAGAGTTGAGGCAAAAGATCAGAATGGAAAAGTTGTTGGTATAATTTTTGATCCCACACCACCTTACCTTGTTAGAAAGGAAGTACAAGAGCTTATTGATTGGTATCACTGGTCCTTAAATAATAAATTTAAGCATCCTCTTATTATTGTTGCTAACTTTGTTTTTGAGTATCTGGCAATACACCCTTTTCAAGATGGGAATGGCAGAACTAGTAGATTGATGACTAATTTAATGTTGTTGCAGCAGGGTTATGATTTTGTATCTATTGTATCACATGAAAAGATAATTGAAACTAACAAACTTGATTACTATTTAGCGCTTAATAAAACACAAAGTAGCTGGAAAAGTGGCAAAGAAGATATTTCCCCGTGGTTAATATTTTTTCTTAATGTACTCAAAACGCAAGCAAATGAGGCGCATTATATTCTTGAGAGGGAGAATACTGAATATTTATTATCAAGAAAACAATTGTTCTTCTGGGAATGGGCACTTAGCCTTGCAGATAAAGAATTTAGTAGAAAAGATGCTATAGAAGCTCTAGGATTTCCTCCAAGAACAGTAGAGGCAATTACAAAGAAACTGCTAGGGATGAAATACTTACAGCGTCTTGGAGAAGGCAAAGCCACTAGATATAAAGTTATTATTTAAAAGTTTTAGTATGTTTTTCAAGATTTTTTTAAATCCAGTCTTATGCACAACTTTGTTTGCAATTTTACATTTTTATTCGATTAAAAATTGCATTTTAGCAATAAAAAACTTACTTATTGTAGGAAAATCTTGTGTTTGTTCTCATATAAAACTATTTATGGAGTGACAATGGTACATGTATTATACTTACATTTCTGATTCGAAAATTTATGCAGTTGTTTCTAACAAGATTGGTCAACAAATTCTATTGTTTAAAGGTGAGAAACAAAGTAATCATCATTTCCAGTATTGCTTTTATTCTACTGTTTTTTATCAGCAGTGCATTTTTAAAAAAAGATCAGGCGGTTCATAGCGATAATGCAACTAGTAGCTTTTCAGTAAAAACTCAAGAATGTGCGCCGCAAAACCGCACTATATATTTAAATTTTTCTGGTACAGTAAATCCCTTACATAGAGCTAGCCTTGTCTCAAAAATAAGTGGTAAGATTATTGCTATTTATTTACCTGATGGTGAAAAGGTAAAAAGAGATGATGTAGTGTTAAAGATAGAAGATTATGACAGGATTGAGCAAGCTCAGAAAGCCAAAGCTTTATTAAAGCAGCGTGAAATTGAGTATGATTCCTCTCACAAACTGAATAAAAAAGGCTATGGGGCACAAATACAAGTAGAAGCAGCTTTTACTGCGTTACAAAGTGCAAAAGCTGACCTAAAAAGGCTAGAATTGGATTTAGAAAATACTGCAGTCACATCTCCTATAGATGGTTATATTGATAAAATCAATGCAAACGAAGGGGATTTTGTTAATGCTGGGCAAAAAATAGCTGACGTGGTTAATTTCGATCAAATTCTTGTAGTGTTATACGTTTCGGAAAATGAAGTAAATAAAATAGAGCTAGGCAGCACAGCTCAAATTAATTTGCTGGACGGAAAAGAATTGGCAGGTGAAGTAAGTTTTATTAGTAAAATTGCTGAGCCTAAAACTGGGTCTTATAGGGTAGAAGTAAAGGTAACTAATAATAAAATGATATCCTTGCAGGGACTAACTGCCAACGTAAGGCTACCTTCAGGCGAAAGATTTGCATATAAAGTTCCTTCTTCAGCCCTGAGCTTAAGTGACGAGGGTGCTCTTGGAATAAAGATTGTTGATGACAATAATTATGTAGTATTTGCACCAATAGAAATTGTTGATCATGAGAGCGATGGGGTTTGGATAGTAGCAAATAACGAAGGTAAATCCATAAAGTTAATAGTATTGGGCCACCTATTTGTTAAGCCTGGTGATAAGGTTTAAGACATAAGATCCTTTGACCTTACCCAGAAAAAGTGGAGAGAAAGTGTGGAATGTTTTTTACAAAAAGAATGATGCATCAAATTGTTCTGGAATGCAATAGTTAATAGTGACGTTGTTTGTTATAAAAAATTTCTATGTATTCAAATATTGCAGTTCTAGTGTGTTGAGCAGAGTGTTGTGAAGTATCAATAAGTATTTCTCTTTTCAATGAGCTAAAGAAGCTTTCTGCAACAGAATTGTCGTAACAACAGCCTTTATTACTCATCTATATTCTTTACAGCTAAGAGATATTGATACCCTTGCGCAGTATATTGTGAACCTTGGTCACTGTGCAGCAGTAGATTTTTAACAGGTTTACGCCTATTAATGGCCATTAATAAAGAGTTCATAACCAATTGTTTATTTATTGCACTACTCATTAACTACCATACGTGAGAATTATTGCTGCCAAATATAGCCATCCCTCCTTGGTTTTGATGTAAGTAATCCCATACTTTATTTGGTTGATCAACAATAAAGTTTTGATCTAGTATATTGGGAGCTACAGCTCTATTATCTGTTTGTTGTTTTTTAATTTTAAACTTTCTTCTCAGTATAGCCCTGATGTCATTTTTCTGCATAATACTTTGCACCGTTTTCAAATTGCAACTTTTACCCAAAGCCTTCAATTCAGCATGAATTTTAGGAGCTCCATATCTACATTTAGAAACTTGATATATTTTTTGAATAGCTTCGAGTAGCTCTTTATTTGCTGATTCTCTACTGCTTATTTTTCTTGTGGTCCACTTATAGTAGCCACTAGCAGAAAATCCTACATAATTCCTGTACTTTATAGCAGTTACTATATAAAAAAATATTTTACTCTTTTTGACTGGCCAGGGCTTTTTTTTAAATGTCTCTTTCCCTTGTTACTCTTGCTTTGTAAATCAAACCTCTCTTTGTCGTAAGGAGCCATGTTACCTCTACCTGGAAATGCATCTGCTGCCGACTTTTTTTCGTTGTGTTTCTTTATCCATTTTCCTAATAAACCACCCTTTATTCCTAAATCTCTTGCTATTTTTGTAATTGTTTGACCTGCCTTTCTTTGTTCATTTGCCAGCTTAACAGCTTCCAATTTGAATTCTGCCGTATATTCTCTTACCATTTCTAATCCTCCAAAATTTTATTTTACCCGAAAAAACTCTTTTCTTTCTCTCCACTTTTTCTGGGTAAGGTCACTACTGCTATTCCACGTCAAGAACAACCATAAGTTCATTAGGGTTCACATAACCTAAAGCATTTTTTGCTTGCTCATCAAGCAGATCTAAATCTAAGCTTTTTTCATATAAGCCAAATACTTTGTTGTCCAACTTTTCCTTTTCAGAAGAGACATCCTTTAGCAAAAGTTTATTGTACTCGATTTCTTTTTTTAAATCGATTAACGTCAATAAGCCACGTTTACCTGTAATTGTGCTAATGCTGAAATATAATGTAAGGGAAGAAATGAGTAAGGCTGCGCTTAAACACAGTAACTTTTGCTTCTTTTTAGATATAAGCACCGTACTTTCACATATAAAAAATATATAACATGAAAAGGTGAACAAAAAGCTAAGAACCTTGACGCGCTTTACACCTTGGCTTTACCTTATTTATAATGTAAATCTTACCACCCCTTTTCACAACTTTACAATTTTTATCTCTGTTACGATGAGATTTTAGCGACCCTTTGACTTTCATATCTATAGTAAGAATTAAATTACTTTACATTATAATCACTTATCAAGAGTTAGTCAATTGATAACATTTTATTAAAATATTGTATAATTGTTGCTGATACTTCTTCGATCGACTTTTGCGTGACATCGATAATTGGCCAGTTATTCTGTTTAAAGAGCTCCTCTGCTTCTTTAATTTCCTTTTCTACTTTCTCAGGGTTAGCATATATATTATTATCTTCGTTGTTAATTGAAGTAAGTCTATTTTTGCGTATTTCTATTAGCCTACTTACGTCTATTGTTACCCCTATTGTCAGTTTATTTTTTAATTTTGCCAAGTCGACATAAAAGGGTACCCCACTAACAAAAGGAATATTTGCAACCTTATAGCCTCGGTAAGCTAAATACGTACTGGTGGGAGATTTTGATGTACGTGAAACTCCAACCAAAATTATATCTGCTTTATCAATATCTTGAATATTTTGTCCATCATCATGATTAATAGTGTAGTTTATTGCCTCAATGCGCTGAAAATATTCGTTATTTATCTCAGTATGCAAGTCAAGCTTTTCGTCTTTTTCAATTTCAAGATAAGACGAAATTTCTCTAATAATATGTGATAATATTGCTCTATAGGGAATTTTCAACTTTATACAGTTATCTTTTAGATATTTTCTTAGCTCATCATCAGTAATAGTGCATATAACAAAATTATGCTCATCACTTTTCCTATTAATTTCCTCCAGAATTTTGTCAATCTGCTCTTCTCCTTTTACAAAAGACCAAACATATTCGATCGTTTCTACAGAACGAAAGTGTTTCAGAGCTGATTTTGCAACTGATATAACAGTTTCACCACTTGAATCTGATACTAAGTGTAGATTAAGCTTTTTAAGGGTCATATACTAAAAATAATAGCTAGCAATCTGCTACTGAAATTATGCTAATTTGTTGACCTACGTAAATATAGAAAAACTATCCTGTTGATAAAACTCAAACTAATTGGTAAATTCTTAACACAATTATTCTCAAAATGAATGTTTTTATTAAAGCCTACAAATTTCTCTTATTTTTCTAAGAAAGCTCTACCTTGGCTTGGGGTGATTTGTTTCGCATGTTTTTTAATTGGAATGTCTTTGGCGTTATTCTTCTCCCCAGAAGATTATAAACAAGGAGAAATTGTACGAATTATGTATCTTCATGTGCCTTCTGCATGGCTTGCTCTTGGAATATATGGATTAATTGCATCACTCAGTTTCATTTCATTGGTGTGGAACAATAGCATTGCTAGTGTCTTGGCACATGCTGCTGCTCCTGCAGGGACAGTCTTTTCGGCAATATGTTTAATCACAGGCAGCATCTGGGGAAAAGGAACCTGGGGCACTTGGTGGGTATGGGATGCAAGGCTTACTTCAATGCTGATTTTATTTTTCCTATATGTTGGCTACCTTTCATTGTGGAGCGCTTTTGATAATGAAGCGAGGGCAGAAAAATCAGCAGCAGTATTTGCCATTTTTAGTGCTATAAATATTCCCATAGTAAAATTTTCTGTGAATTTATGGTCTACTCTTCATCAGCCTGCAAGCATTTTGAGAAGAGGTGGAGTAGCAATAGAAGGTTCTTTGCTGTTGCCACTCATTGTAATGTTTATGTTTTGTGCCACATTTTTTTTAGTAGTGTGGATACTGTATTCGCTTTACTTAATTAATTTATATAAGATAAAGAGAGAAATTAGTGTGCGGTATTAGATAGTCTTGCAATTCTATAGCTAAAGTGGCTTGGGTTTATCTACAATTTGAAAAACAACAAATTCGTCATTCCGCTACTCGTTAGCGGAATCTATGCTGAGATACCGCGAATGAATCGCGGTATTACGTAGGGAAACCATTCTTGCAATTCTATAGGAAAAATGTTTTATCTGGCTTGGAAACTCTTTATTTAAGAGGTGTAGGAAAGGCGTAGATTTCTCTTTCCATTTGTAGCGTACTGCATTAATATTTATGTATTAATCTAGAAAATAATGATGAATAATATTGTAATTGTTGGTCTGCAATGGGGTGACGAAGGCAAGGGTAAAATAGTAGATTATCTTTCTGAGAATGCAGATGTAGTTGTGAGATTTCAGGGAGGAAATAATGCAGGGCACACTATAGTAGTAGATGATGAGGTTTATAAATTAAATTTACTGCCCTCTGCTGTTTTGAGGCCAGGCAAAATATCTATCATAGGAAATGGCGTTGCTCTTGATTCACACGCTCTAATCTCAGAAATAGAGTCATTGAAAGTTAAAGGAGTAGACGTAAACTATAACAACTTGATGGTATCTGAGAGCTGTCCATTAATACTTAGCGTACATAAGGACAAGGAAAAGCTATTTGAAGATTTAAATGGAAATCACAAAATTGGTACAACAAATAAAGGGATAGGACCATGTTATGAAGATAAAGTTGGGAGGAGAGCTATACGCCTTTGTGACTTAGAAAACGCAGATGAGCTCAATAAAAGATTGGATACTCTTTTGAATTACCACAATGCTATCAGGAAAGGCCTTAACTACCAGGTAGTTAAAAAAGAAGAAATATTAAAGGAAATTCAAGAGATTTCAGAAAAAATTCTTTCATATAAAAAACCTGTGTGGAAGATATTAAATGACTTGATGAAAGAAGGTAAGAAAATAATATTTGAAGGTGCCCAAGGCGCATTTTTAGATATCGACCACGGAACTTACCCTTTTGTTACTTCAAGTAATACTGTAGCATCGCAAGCAATAACAGGCTCAGGGTTATCCTCCAATGCTTACATTATTGGTGTGGTAAAAGCTTATACAACAAGAGTGGGCAATGGCCCATTTCCTACTGAGCAGAAAAATGAAGTAGGAGATAGCTTGTTTACTATAGGTAAGGAACTTGGAACAGTGAGCAATAGAAGAAGGCGTTGCGGATGGTTCGATGCAGTTTTAGTGCGCCAGGCCGTACAACTCTCTGGAGTTTCAAGCATTGTATTAACCAAATTAGATGTGCTTAATTCTTTTGATACAATTAAAATATGCACTGGTTACAAGTATAGCGGAAAAATGTATGATTATTTACCCGCATCGCATTCAATACAAGGGGAATTAGAGCCAATATATGAAGAGTTTCCTGGCTGGTAACTCAAGGTAAAAGGTCGATTGAAACATTGCCTATCAATTTAATAAAATATATAGAAGGGTTAGAAAAATTAATAGGTGTACCAATTCATCTAATCTCAACTAGTCCAAAGAGAGAGGATGTTATTAAGCTTAAAGATTTCTGAAAACGTCTTTGTATCTTAGAGCCTGTACGTAATCTCAAAAAAGAGATAAAGTGAGAGGATAAAGTATATAAAGTAGGATATGCGAAGTTTATAACCAAGTGACATAAGTCGAGAAAAGTTTGAGATTATTGTAGCAGATCTGGAATCTTGCAGAAAGAAGACAAAACCAAGAACACTTGATTTACATGATATATTTTGTGGAGTGTTATACGTGTTAAAAAGTGGTTGCCAGTGGAGAATGGTATCAAAAGAGTTCCCAAAATGGCGCAATTGTTACGACTATTTTAAGAAGTGGAGTGAAAAACCAGATGTAAATAAAGAAAGTGTTCTGGAGCTGGTATTAAAAAAAAATAATTGCGACAAAACAATGGTCGGAAAAGCTTCTGCATAATTGATGCACAGAGTATAAAAAATGCAGATACTGCTGAAGCTATGATGCAGGCAAGAAGATTTCAGGGCCGTATTGCAGTAGATACGCAAGCATGCAATTTATACAACAACAGCAGAGATAACTGACCGTAGCAGTGCTGTGAGAATGGTCGAAAATGCAAAAGAAAACCTCTCGGGAGTTAAAAATGTACTGGTTGATGCAGGCTATACTGGAGAGAATTTTGTAACTCAAATAAAAACGATTATTGGTGCAACCGTTGAAGTGATCAAAAGAAATGAATTACGTTCCTTTGTTGTATTGCCCAAAAGATGGGTTGTGGAGCGATCTTTTGCTTGGTTAGAAAAATGTAGAAGATTGTGGAAAAATTGTGAGCGAAAACTCAATACTAGCCTACAAATGGTCGTTCTGGCTTTCACTGCCTTACTTCTGAAAAAATTATGAACAGGCTCTTACTAACTCTTATCTAATAAAAAAAATACTTGTGTAACTTCGAATAGTCTATTATGCAAGACAGCAGTATAAACATGTAGTAAGAAATGTATAATGAAAAATAAAAGCTCAAGTTTAACACTTGCAGTTATTTTTACACAATTAAGTAATCATAAAAGTTAGTGTAGGACGAGGTTATACAGTTTGATTTCTTTTAATATATGTTAATTGGTATAATATAAATATAGTTAAGGAGGCGTATTATGACTGGAAGTTTGGCTAAGGAAGAAAAAACAGCAGAGGCAGGAAAAACAAGTAATCAGTCAGAGAATTATGATGTTGAATCAGTTATAAGGGTAGCATCATGTGCTTGGAATGCAATACATTGCTTGTTGGCATCTTATGAATACGATCTATATTCGTCATGGCTTGAATCGCATTTTACATCCCTCAAGGACTGTATCAATAAAATGGAAAAAGACAATTCTTTCACTAAGGACTCTGCTATAATAAAGTTCTGCCGCTCAATTGCAGAAAATAATAAATTATACAAAGAGTTAAAAAATTTAAATAATCCTGCTGAAAAATTTTCTCAATTAGAGAAGATAATAACAGGCTTTAAACTAAAAGACCTAGAAGACAAGGTAAGCTTCTTAATGCTTTTGAAAGAAGAAAGTGACTTCACTGCTATACAGAAGGCTTATAGAGATGAGTGGAGTTTTTATGACCTAATAAATGATAGAGATTTTAAAAAAACGTACATAGATAAAGCAGTAACAGAGTCTGCTAATAAGAGCTTTAAGAAAGATATAGATAAATGCATAAAGTTGGCAGAGCAGGGAAAAAAAGCTGCAAGTAAATATCTTGGAAGGAAAGGCGTAGAGCTTCAAGCTTATTACACAGAAACTGATAACGCTTATAGAGTTTTGAATATCAACTCTATTAATTACAATAGAAGTGAGCCAACCAGGATGAGTGACATTTTACAGCAAGAGAAAGATATTAAAGAGCTGAATATCTATTGCAATAAAAAACATGAAATACACGCTCATCGGAAAGGTAAGGAAAGATATTATGAATTTAAAGAGGGCGCATATTATGAAATGAAAAGCACTTGGCCTGTAAAGGATGGATCCGAAATGTGTACCATGATTATAAATGTGAGTAGCGATGGCATAACTGAAGTACTAAAATTTAATGATGAAGATTTTGTGCTATCGGATGAGATCTTAGAATTGATAAAGCAAAATGATGAATTATATATTCAAGGTCTCTCCTTATATGATGCTGTACTAGAAAAAGGTAAGGCTGCTGATGTTGTACCTACTGCTAATAACAATTTTCAAAATGAATCTATAGTGGCCTATCGCAAGGAACCAGAGGGGGAATTAGACCCTAAAGTTGATGCTGACAATAGCCTTCCTCCTTCTATTAATAGCAATGCATCAACTCAAACGGAAGTCAATTTACAACACACTGAAACTCAAACAGAAGTTGCTTCACAACAAATCGAAACTAAAACGGAAGTCAATTTACAGCACACTGGAACTCAGACAGAATTTGCTTCACAACAAATGGATGAATTGATTTTAAATAATCAGATGCTGTCCGAAAAAAACGTTGAATTGAAGCAAGAAATGTCAAATTTGAAAAAAGAAGCTGTTGAATTGAAGCAAGAAATAGAAGCAGGGTTGCAAGTGATAAATAAAAAGCACCATGAATTAATACAAGAAAATCAGCGACTACAGGAGAAACTAGAAACAACCCAAGCAGAAGCTAATCAAACAATTGTAAAGTTAGAGAAGCAGAATAGCAATTTACAAGACAGGTTTGAAAAAGAGGAGCAAAAAAACACGGAATTGCAAACTGAACTGGCACAAAAAAATGAAGAATTAGCAGGTGTGTTAAAAGAGCTACAAGGGAAAGCACAAGAACTTAAAGGTGTATATGAAGAAAAAAGAAACCTAAAGGAAGAGCTGAAAATTGTTAATGCAGGAAAGAAGAATTTGGAAAAAGAGCTAAATCAAGCACGAGAAGATGCGGAACAGATAATGGTTGAACGACGCCAGCAGAAAGAGCGCTTGAAAGATCAGCTAAGAGAATTAGATCAGGAATATAAGGTACAAGTAGAAATTGAGCAAAAGATTAAAGAATCAGATAGGCAGGATAGCGATTTACAAGATACACTTGGAGAAGAGAGACTAAAACTCAACATTGAAGAACTAGAAAACGAGTACGAGGAATTTCCAGGAGATAAGGTGCTTACACTTGAACTCACTAAAGATGAAGATAAAGTCGAAGAGTTAAGAAACGAGCTAGAGCGTGAGAAAGAAAAGTGTAAACAATTATTAGAAGAAGAAAATGAATGGGGTGATGAATTGGTAGGAATGCTTGATGGACTGGAAGAAAAAATTCGTGCTGATGAACAAAGGAGCTTCAACAATCAATTAACGGGAGAAATTTCTAATGAGTCTGGTAATGCTCCACGACAGAAGAAAAGGTTATCCAAATCTTCAAGCGTTGATAATGAGTCTTATGTTCCACTGAGAGAGAAGACAACATTACTCAGATCTTTAAGCGTTGATAGTGGACTTGATAGCGATGAAGAAAATTGTGATAATGATTTATCTTTCAACATAAGTCCTATAAGTTCTATTGAGAAGGTGGCAGAGAGTAGAAACGTAGGTAGGGTATCATTGTGAAGATGGTTGGGGTTAAGTTGCAACTTAAGTGGGGCGCAAAAGGTCTTTTGTGTTGATAATAATTTAAAATCTATAGTAGACTAAAAAAGATTATTAAATTATAATATAACATATGATAAAAGACGAGAAATCGAAAACAATTTTTGAAGTGGAAGGGGCAGTAACTGCTTTACTACCTGCAGCAGAATTTAGAGTGAAACTGGACAATGAACATGAGATTATCTGTCATGTATCAGGGAAAGTGAGAAGAAGTAAAATACGCATCATTATAGGGGATAGGGTGTTAGTTGAGATGAGCATTTACGATAGGAATGCGAGAAAGGGTAGGATCATTAGAAGGCTTAAAGGTACAAGTGACAGAACGATCTCTAAATAATCTTATTCTTGCTTCATCATCGAAAAGGCGTATAGCTTTACTAAAACAAATAAACATTGAGCCAGGTTTAATTTTGCCAGCAGATATAGATGAAGCCCCTTTAAAAAAGGAACTTCCGAAGGATTACTCAATCCGTATGGCAAAAAGTAAAGCGGAGAAAATACAAAGCTCAAATCCAAATTACTTTGTGCTTGGTGTTGATACAGTTGTTGCTTGTGGTAGAAGGATATTGCTCAAAGCTGAAAACGTTGAGCAAGCAGAAAAATGTATCCGCTTGTTATCAGGAAGAAGGCATAGAGTATACACCAGTGTATGTCTATTAACTCCCGATCAATCTAAACAACATATCAGGACTGTGGTTACAATAGTGAAATTTAAACGTCTCAGTGAACAAGAAATTAAGTATTATTTAGCATCAGAAGAGTGGAAAAATAGGGCGGGGGGATGCAACATACAAGGCCTAGCTGGAGTGTTCGTATTGTTCTTACGCGGCTCCTACTCTTCCGTTATAGGGTTACCATTACATGAAACCTATTGTTTGCTAAGCAATTATTTTAACTTCAATTTATATTGAAATACCTTTATTAGTATCTTTTTTTTGTTGTGACTCAGCAACCTGTTTAGCCCAATCTAGTGGTCTTTTATTTCTGTTAGCTAATGCAATTCTATTGCGATCATAACCATCAGTGTGTTCTGTTAAAGTATCTCCTCTTTCTTCTTCTATTACTCCAGCTTTCAGTTGTGCTTCATCTTTCTCTAGTAATTTATATAGTTCGCTATTTTGATCTACAGTTGGATTAGTGTCATTATTTTCTCGTTCTGCCACTGTTTTTTCTAACCACTTACGTATAGGGTCATATTGTTTACCTTCTCCTATCTTTTCTAAAATGTTTTCTGAGAATGAATCTTTAGGAATATTTTCTTTAGTAGCCTGTTGTGCCGGTTCTCTTAACCCTTTATCCGGGTTTCCCAATGCTCCTTTTAACTCACTCGTATCTCCGATTTCTTTTGGTTCAATGTTTTCTAAGCTCTTCTTTAACTGTTCAGGATTTACTTGAGATTGTTCATTATTGTCATGAGTTGGAGATGAATAGCCCGAATCGTTTGCTTTTATGTCTGTTGAGCTGTCTTTTAGCAACCCAACTTCTCTCAAGCGTTTTTTAGTTTCTTCGCTAATCTGACTCTGATCAGCTGGTTTTAACCCGAGATTTTCTTGACCTAATGTATTTTTAAGTTCTTCAAATAGAGTTAGATTACTTTGTCTAATATGTTCTTCTAATTTCCTTCCTACCTGTTTTAAATCTGTTTGAGATTTACTATCACTATTAGTTGGAGATATATAGCCTGAATCACTTATACTATTTGGTGTTGAAGCAGAGACACTGATCCCCAACCGGCAAGACGAATGAGTAGTGGACTGTAGAGTAATATGTTCTTGTCAGTTTCGCTGTCTAATTGGTACTAAGAAAATTTTACATTTGTGGAACTTAACGATAGGTGTGTGTGTGCATACATGTTGTGGATTGTAAAGCTAGTTGGTATAGAAAATATAAAGATGACAATATAGGTGACTTATAAACTATGTATCGATAGTCCATTCCTAAACATCCCGGGCCACCCTGAAACACGGTTTCTGAACTGAGTAGTTTCGCAATTTTCGTTATTGGCCGGGTTTTGAGCCGGATGATCCGGACTGCTCGAACCTTATTGTCCTTTCCTTGGAAAGTGTCGATCACCTTCGCTAGATGTCATAATGCTGGTGGTGTGTTGGACTCCTTGACGAGCGCAACGCTGCCGATCGAAATGTTAGGGGTTGGCGTGGTCCACTTAGGACGCTGCTGATGCTTCGCCTCTGCTGACAACTGCGAATGTTGGATTCGTCCACCTACTCTTAGCAGGTTGTCCTTGTCGATGATTGGTGAGATCTTGACCAATTGAGATTGGTTCCCTAGAGCCTTGTTTGCGCGTAGTAACTGGATCTCCTGTTGAAAACCAGCTTGAGCGTGTTGCAGCCACCGAGTCCTTGCTGCCTTGATCTCATCGAATGTTAGAGAATTCGATGTTTGTTTCGAAGATGGGTGCTTCATGCGATGAATGAAGCGCAAAACGTAAGCAAGTGTGTGTATAAGCTTCAGCCAAGATGAGTTGCGATTGAGAAGCTTATCCCATGGGTTGTCCGTCGTGACATTCGTCTGCGCAGCTAGGCAGGTAGTTTTGACTTCGTCTTGTATGCGTTTGTCTGAAAGAGAAGTACAGTTATGAGTATTGTTCAACCTTTCCAAGAATTGTTCCTTGTCCCTCAGCCATGAAGGACCCTTCCACCATAATTGGAAGTCAATGAGCTCGGATACTCCCAAGCCACGGGATGCGCAATCCGCTGGGTTCGATTTTGAGTCTACATGCCGCCATGCATGCTTCGGGATGGTTTCGAGGATTTCTGAAGTGCGGTTCCCAACAAACGTCTTGAGTTGGGCTGGTAAATACGATAACCATGACAGGACTATCGTCGAATCACTCCATGCGTAGATCGTTACGTCGTTGTTCATTAGTCCAGCTTTTATGGATTGCAGAAGTTGACTCAATAGAAGTGCGCCACATAATTCCAGGCGCGGCAAAGACTGCTGCTTCAAAGGTGCCACTCTGGTTTTTGCAGCCAGTATGGCGACCGAAATGGTTCCATCGTCGTTAACCACTCGGCTGTATACCACCGCTGAGTACGCCTTGGTGGATGCATCTGAAAATCCGTGCAATTCGATTCTCTGTTTGTCGCTTTTAACTAAGCGCGGTATCTGGAGCTTGTGAAGGTTGTCCAGATCAGCTCGCCATTTGAGCCAGTTGTTTGCTAGTTTGCTCGGTAGTTCGTCGTCCCAATTCAAATTCAACAGCCAGAGTTTTTGAAATAGTATTTTGAATTGAACTACGATTGGTGCTAATAGACCGAGAGGGTCGAATATACGTGAGACATCCGACAACACTTGCCTCTTGGTGCAGCGAGGGTCTTTCGATAGGTTTACATTGTACGCCAATGTGTCCTCTCCAGGGTGCCAATGCAGCCCTAGCACTTTGACTGGTGATTGTGAGGAATCCGTGTTATCCTCCGATTTGATGCGTTTGGTATTCGATACCCATTTCCCGAGCTCTAGGTTAGCACAGGACATCAGTTGGACCAGTTCGTCCCTGTTGCGTAGCAGCTCATCCTCACTATTTGCTCCAGTGAGAACGTCGTCGACATAGAAGTCCTCCAACACGATTTTTGCTGCGTTCGGAAACTCGTGCTTATGGTCAGCAGCTAGTTGCTCTAGCACTCTGACTGCTAGAAATGGTGCGCATGATGTTCCATACGTCACCGTGCATAGTTGGAAGTGCTTGATAGGATCTGAGGGATCCTCTCTCCATACGATTCTTTGATAGTCTCTATGTTTTTCGCTCACCCATATTTGACGGAACATCTTGACTATGTCCGCTGAAGAGACGTATTTGTACATACGGAATCGCAAGCACACAGCAAATAGGTCTCGCTGAATACTCGGTCCGATCGAGAGCGTGTCGTTTAACGCCATGCCTTTGGCGTCTTGATATGATCCGTCGAAAACCACTCGAAGTTTCCGACCCAATACGGGATGATGTGGCAAGTAGAAATTCCTACCCTTGGGAATTTCGGTCGGTGAGATTTCTCGCATATGTCCTAGCTCCTGGTATTCCCTCATGAACTTTACGTAGTCGTTACGTAATTGTTGATTCTGTGCTAAACGTCGTTCAACTGATTTGAACCTCTGCAACGCTCCTTGAAGTGTATCTGCGAATTGTGTTTCGGATACTTTAAACGGAAGTTCCACTATGTACTTGCCTTGTTCGTCTCGAGTGTGTGTTGCAAGAAAGTGTTTCTCCACCTCCTCGTCTTCAGGTTGAACTTCTGCCTTGCGTTGTATGCTCTCCAGCTCCCAGAACCTTCTGAGATAAGCATCGATGTCTATTGTCGTTGTGAGTGCCGTAGCGCTGCATGCGCGTGATGAAAGCAGTGATGTAATTACCCATCCGAAAATTGATGATATAGCAATGAGCTTTCCTTTGTCGTCGTAGATTTTTCTTCCAGTTATAACACTCCAAACGTGTTCGCTGCCCAAAAGAATGTCAATTGGGGCATTCGTGCTAAATTGCGAATCTGCCAATTGCAGATCGTTGAAAACTCGAAGTACAGACGCGTCGATGGTCTGCCTTTCCAATGATGACGTAATCTTTCCAAGCACGTGAGCCTGGACTACCAGCTGATCTTGCGAAATACGGGATTGGATGCTTATAGTGCTGCATCCCCTTGTAGTGTCTGCTTTGGTTGATGAAATTCCCGTAACCAGTATGCGTGATGGCGTACGAGCCAAACCAAGTGTTTGTATACAGCGTTCAGATATGTACGACAGTTCTGAACCCGTGTCCAATAGGAGTCGGCATGCAACCAAATCTCCCTTTGCGTTGCGAACGTTGACCATGGCCGTCGGCAAGGTGCTCCTGTTCCATCCAGTTGATTGTTGTGAATTTGCAGTGCCTTGTGCACATACCATTGCTGCAGAACCTTCTGCTTGTGCGATGTGACTCGTAGTCACCGTTGAGATGTGTGCGCTAGGATCCTCCTGATCCTCACCAGTTTGAGAGATTGTTCCAATAGCCTGTTGCGTGCGTTGCAGGTGCAACAGTGAGTGATGCTGACCTTTACATTGTCTGCACTTGAACGTAGATTTGCATTTTCTGACCCCATGACCAGGATTCAGACAATTGTAACATAGAGCGTTTTCCTTGGCAAACGAAAACCTCTGTCCTGCTGACATATCCAAGAATTGTTGGCATCCATACAGACGATGCTCTGTAGAATGACATTTGCTGCACTTGTTTCCTTCAAGTACAACCAGCGAATGTGTGACCTTCCTTCCCTTGTCACCGATTGAGGCTGTAGTCTTGCCTCCGATTGTTTCACGCTTGCTGAGCTCTAGTTCCTCGCAACGTGCATCCAAAAATTTGAAGAATTCCTCCAGTGTGGGTGAGTCTGTCTCCACACTGCGCTCGATCCACCTGCGTCGAGTATCTGCATCCAGCTTCTCCAGCGTCAAGTAGATGATCCAACAGTCTCGTCCTGTTTCCTCTATGGCATCCAAACCACGCACTATTTCATTGGCGCCGTCTGACACCTTCCGTAATGTTGCTGTATCCGACCTTGTTGTTGTTGGCAGCTTCATAAACTGCTCCAATAGTGAATTCACGATATGCCGTGGACGATTATATCTTTCATTAAGTCGCTCCCACGCAGTGTTGTAAGCTGAATCCGTAATAGCCAAATGTCGTACCAGATTTGCAGCTTCGTCGATCAGAAGAGATTTCAAATGATGAAATTTGTGCGTATTTGTCAAATTCGCCTTGTTGTGAATTGTGCTCTCATATATGTCTTTGAAAGCTGGCCACTCTGAATAATTGCCAGCGAACCGTTTAATTTGAATTTTAGGCAATTCGCTTTGAGCTGATGCCCCTACCATTTGAGCACTACCTGAATTCGCCGCGTAGGCGTCTCCTCCTTCAGGTCTCGACATGTTTGCAGTGGCTCGATTTGCCGCCAACTGCTCGAAGAGTTGTTGTTGTTGTTGTAGCAAACTTATTATTGCGTCGTTGTTTTGCAGCACGCCGCTGCCGTTTTCACTGTTCCCAATTGATGGACTAGGTCTTGTACCTACCATCGCCGAAAGTAATGCATGCGCCCTTAGATATTTTTCCTCGTAGAATATGTTGTCATGCTCCGGATCCACATAGCCATCTACTTCGTCGAGCATAGCTATTTCATCACCAAATCTATTGAAGTCTTTCCATGTTGTGTTGAGATGCTCCAGCCGCGAAGACACCTCTGCCCGTGTGGCGTTCGAATGTTGCGCGTCCTCAGCCCAAGCCAAGCTCCGTGTGATATTGGCCTTGAGTCTGGCGCGCCCTTTTGTCAATGCTTTTAATTGCTCCATGCCGAGAAACAATTACAAATGAGAACCAATGCACAGAAAACTACAAAACAAATCCGGATGCGAAGGACCAAACAATGATCCCCAACCGGCAAGACGAATGAGTAGTGGACTGTAGAGTAATATGTTCTTGTCAGTTTCGCTGTCTAATTGGTACTAAGAAAATTTTACATTTGTGGAACTTAACGATAGGTGTGTGTGTGCATACATGTTGTGGATTGTAAAGCTAGTTGGTATAGAAAATATAAAGATGACAATATAGGTGACTTATAAACTATGTATCGATAGTCCATTCCTAAACAGACACTAACAGTTGGACCTTCCACTATTTTTACATCTGCTAAATCGTCTTTTTGCAATCCATCTTCTTTATCTTGTGACAGTTTATCAGTAGGATCAACTTGCCTTAATCCTCTATTATCCTGCTGTGATCTATCTCTGATTTCTTTAAGAAGATTTTCAGGTGGAGTTTGATCACTTTGTTCAATGTTCTCTAAGCTCTTCTTTAACTGTTCAGGATTTACTTGAGATTGTTCATTATTGTCATGAGTTGGAGATGAATAGCCCGAGTCACTTTTATTATTGAGTGCTGTAGCAGAGAGCGGCTGTTCACTTTCTTTCCACTTAGCATCACTAGCATCTTGGTTATCACTGTTATCTGGAGAAGATGAATAAGGAATTCTGTCCTTTAATGTCTCTAACGGTGATGGGTTATTTTTTCTACTTCCTGCAATTGATGCTTTTCTATCATCAACATCAATGTGCCGTAAGTTGTTTTTCTTGAAATTTCTGATGTCTTGTAACAGATCGCCTTTGCTATTTCCTTCTTGTTGCTGGGTTTTAGGTTGTTGCTGATCATTAGGTGTTTGCTCACTTCTATCTGGTTTTTGGCTTCCAGGTACAGCATGTCCAAATGTAGGATTGTCATACCGTTCATCTTCTTGCCTATTATCTTGATTGTGGCTTACAGACTTGGTGAAAGTAGAACTATCTGAAGAATCAGAAGTTGCACCTTTTTGCTGATTATTAGGTGTTTGCTCATTTTCGCGCAAGTCATCTGGTTTTTGGCTTCCAGATTTGGCTCCCCCTTGCTCATCGAAAACACCTTTTTTAGGTGGTAGTGAACTAGTTCTAGGTGGAAGTGGCGGAGGAGTTTTTTTGTTCTGAGGATTCTCCTCAAAAAGCGATTGTAGGTTATAAACTTGACCTCCCGAATTTGCTTCTCGTGCTGCTTGTCTAAGCTCACGCTTTTCTTTAGCCTCCTGAGAATTAATTTTATCGTCAAAATCTTTTCCAATTCCGCTATCGTAAGACTGCCCTCTGCTGTTAGATTGTGGTCCAAAATGTGAATGGTGATCTTCTTTTTTTCGAGTTATATCAGTAGCTTGAACGCTAACATCTCTATTAACATCAATTCTTGTTGTAGTTTCAGATGATAGCTCGTTACTGTCTTTATTATGTTGCACCTCATTCACTTTTCCTTTTTCCCTGAATTCTATTTCATGCAAGAATAAACCACCTATTTTTACATCTCTGTTTACTTCTAACCGTTCTAGAGAAAAATCATCACCTTTAACAAGGTCTACACCGTTAGCATCAATCTTAATTTTGATCTTACATTCTTTCCCCTCCGCATACCACTTTAAAGTCATTTCATATGAACCATCAGTTACGACATAATGTCTTATTTTTTTCCCTTCTTCCTCGGCAACAAAACCATGCATTCCGCTCTTTCCATCACTATGCAATGTTGAAAATCCCGAGATTTCATTCTTCTCACAAAAATCACTATTTAAAAATTCGCTAATTTTAAACTCTTTTTTGTTATCTCCCAGCGTAATACTTGCGTGATTACCGTATATTGAAACTCCTGCAACATCATCAACATACTCTTTCAACCTTTCTTTAACTTCACTTTCAAGCTCTTGTCCAGCTTTCTTTGTCTTGTCGCATTTCTGAAGAATAACTCCATATGCTTTATCTTTGTTTTCTTCTTCGTCCCAATTCCAGTTGGCGTGTTTTGTTAAAAACTTTACTGTGTTAAAATCAACTCTAGCATTATAAATTGGGTCGTCTTCCTTTTTTATTTTATCAAATAAAGGAAAAATTTCTTGAATGCGCTCATTATAAATGTGTTCTTGTTGTGTATCGTTAGTGCCCATATATCCCTCACTAATAACCCTCTGCCTTTAGTTCTAGCTAATACTAGCTAATATAATTATCACAAGCATTGGTTGAATTTTTATTAAGGAAGGTTGTGTTACTAATGTGATGACACAAGCTATTTTATGGTAACATCAAACGATTTAAGTTGTCATTCCAGTCTGGAATCCAGCCTTTCACGAACCCCATCAAAAATGTTGTGTTTTAACATAAGATTAGCTACTTTTATGCTCACTAACTTAGTGCCAATCAAGATTCCTGGATCCCAGTGTCTGGGCACTGGGATGACATCCTTCTTGGCGGAAATCACTCTTATATCACAACAGCTGCATAGCCTAAATTGCTTTAGCTATAGCTCTGTTTTTGCAACTTCAAATATCTGCTACTCATAGTAAACACTTCTGGATCTTGAGAGGTTAGCTTGAGTATAGCGAGTATGTTGATAAACAACAAAGCGGCGATCGAAATATCAGCAACATCCCATAGCAATTGAACTTTACCTATCGCACCAAGCGGAATAATCAAGGTAAAAATTACAACCCAGATTTTAGTGTATTTATTATCCATAGACACATAGCGTATTGTCTGTTTTGAGCAAAAAAACCAAGTAAAAATAGTAGTAAAAGCAAAACAAAACATTATGGCCATAATTAAATAGTCAATATAAGGCCAATTCATTGCCTTTCTAAAAGCAAATATGCACATGTTAGTGCTCTCTAAATCAGTGACCCAAGAATCTGTGACAAGCAGTACCATTGTTGTAATAAACACTATAAACGCAACTATAAAAGGCGATATTATCGTAATTAGACTCTGCTCAATAATAAATTTATTATTATTTTTCTTAGGAACAATTGAAGAATGTACGATTCCTTCAAGGCCAAGCCCTATATCTGTTGCAAAAATACCTCGCAAAGTTCCTACTTGAATAATAGTCAACATTTCTAGAATCAAACCTAGAGATAAACCAGAGTTAAAGCTACTGGTTGTAAAAAAACTGCTTGTTATTAGTTTTAGAGAAGGAAGAATATTTTCACTAAATTTAAATAATATGATACCGCAAAGTGTGAGGTAACTTACCGTCATTATCGGTATCATAGCTGATATAAAAATTTTAATTTTTTTTAAGCTGAGAGCTGCAACAACAAAAAATATTATGGCCATTACAATGCCACCAATGACTACAGGCACATCTATCATGTTAAGTGGTATTGATAGAGAATTTACCTGAACAAGGTTACCAACTGTTATTGAAACCATTATCATAACAACTAGAAACACAATTGTAGCTTTTCTAGAGTTAAATGCATCAGCCATGTAGGCTACAGGGCCACCTATAAACCGTCCGTTCTTTTCCTTTCTGGTTTTTATACTTAGATAACAAGTGACATATTTTATCACAGAAGTGATAACAATAATTATCGCCATCCACAAAATAGAGCCCGGTCCTCCGGTTTTTAGAGCAACAGCAGTTCCTGAAATATTTCCTACTCCTAAATTTCCCCCTAAAATTGTAAACAGAGCGGCTATAGAAGAAAATTTATTTTCTCCTTTTTTAGCTCCAAGGAGTGAAAGGGCGTATGGTAATCTAAATACCTGTAGCCATTTTAGTTTAATCGATAGGTAAACACCAGCAACTAGCATGAGTAATATTGTTGGCAGTAATAAAACAAACTTTACTGTATCCATCTGTAAAAGTGAGATTTTTATTTGAGTATACAACAAAAATTGAAAATACCTAACCTATTTTCTATGTATGACTTCGTTTCCGTCATTCTAGAAACCTTGTATCTTGAAAAAAGCATCTAGTGTTTTTAAGCTTAAGCATTAGGTGGAGAAGGGAAGAACTCTGGAAGATTCCTTAGATATAAAATCTGTAGAAAAGAAAAGAGTTCCCTTCTCAAAAGTAGAGGCTGGACGGTATCGTAGAAAGGCCTAAATGGTTCTAATTCTGTATTCACAAGGTAAGCCTTACTTTTCATTTTTAATAGTAGTATATGGAGTTATATATGATCAACAACTTTTTAGGTATAGATGTTTCAAAAGAACGCTTTGATGTTTCTCTCTCATTCATAAGTAAAAAAGGAAAGCGTGAAACTAGGAAAAGGAAATTTAAAAATGATGATACTGGGTTTCAAGGTCTACTGAACTTTCTACAAAAACATAACGTAGAAGAAGTAAAAGCTTGCATGGAATCCACTGGTTGTTATAGCGAAGCTTTGGCTGAGTTCCTCCACAACGCTGGATATTTCGTTAGTGTTGTAAACCCAGCTTGCATAAGATTTTATGCAAAAAGTAAGCTTACACGACAAAAGAATGACCAGACTGATGCAGAGATTATTGCAGATTATTGTCAAAGACAGGAACCTTCTCGTTGGACACCACCTTCTCCTGAAAAGAAAAAATTAAAACATCTTTATCGTTGCTCAAATGCGTTAAAGGATGAGTTAACATTAGCAAATAATCATTTAGAAAAGAAAGAGAGACTGCCTAAAGAAGTTGCAAATGCTTGGGAAGACCTTGCAATGAACATAGAGCAAAAAATAGAAACAATAAAAAACTCCATACGCGAACTATTAAAACAACACAAAGAATTGTTGGAAGATTTTCAACTCCTATTAACTATTCCAGGAATAGGAGAGGAAACAGCAATAGCTATTTTAGCTGAAATTCCTGGTATAAAAGCCTTTATAAATGCTAGGCAATTGGCAGCATATGCTGGAACTATACCACAAAATATAACATCAGGCTCATCCGTACATGCCAAGCCCAGATTAAGTAAAACCGGTTCACGAACATTACATAAAGCAATGTACTTTCCTGCTATAGCAGCTAAAAAGCATAATCCTATCATTATGGCTTCTTGCGAAAGATTAAAAGAGAAAGGCAAGCATGCTATGGCCATAGTTGGTGCTGCAATGCGTAAGTTACTTCATATAGTTTTTGGTGTTTTAAGTTCAAAAAAGGCCTTTGATCCAGATCATATCAAGAACTATAGGGCTAAAAGGTTAACTGAAGGTTTAGTACTTTAAAATCAAAAAATGCTTCTAATTCATCTTATGTAAAATGGCATCTTACACAAATTTATTGAATGTTGTTGGTTAGTGGATATGTTGATAAGTAAATTTCTGCTGTTTTATATGTAACTAATTTACTTATCAACATATCCACTAACTATAATCTGTATACTGCTACACAGTTGGAAGTATTTTTTGATTTTATTATGCAATTTGGAGAATTTTTATGACTTTTTTGTTGACTAACAAGACGGTATCTTTTCTTGTCATCCAAGTAGCGTGACACATAACTGTACGAACATTGTAATATGGTACAATGTTAAGACGATGTCATTCCAGTGCTTGACACTGGAATCCAGCTTTTAATGCAACCCCTCACCAAAAATATTGTGTTTTAACATAAGGTTAGCTACTTTTATACTCACCAACTTAGTGTCCAATCTGGATCCCAGTGTCTGGGCACTGGGATGACATCTTTTTTCTTGGTACAAATTACTCTTATATCTCAATGTTCGTACAGTTAGTGCGTGACACTTGTATCTTTATGATGTGAGGCATTAGAGCTAAAATACCTCACAGGGAGGGTGAAGCTGATGCGACACTAATGCCATTAAGCCAGATTTTGCTTCCCTCCCATAGAGTTAAAGACTGAACAGTATCTTTTGGAATTATATCCCGTATTACAAGGTTAGTCTAAACTCTCAGTTTATTTATAGTCTTGGAGGCAATTTTATGCAAGTAAATGCTATTTTGGGTGTGGATATTTCAAAAAAGAAATTTGATGTTTGTTTGTTAGTGGACAGTAAAAAACGACACAAAGTCTTTCAAAATAATCAAGATGGTTTTGCAAAACTTGTAGTTTGGTGCAATGGCCATGGAGCAAATCTTACTCATTTATGTCTTGAAGCAACTAGTTGGTATGGAGAAGATTTGGCTACTTTTATGCACGATTTAGGACATAATGTCAGTATAGTAAACCCAGAAAGCTTTTGGCAAAAGTGAGCTGCTCAGAAATAAGACAGATAAATCAGATGCAGTTATGATAGCTAGATTTTGTATCGCCAACAAACCTGCTCTTTGGAAGCCCATTGCACCTGAAATGAGGCATTTGAGGGCGTTGCATGCAATCGCTAAAAGATGATAAGGTGCAACAGACAAATCGCTTGGAAAACAAAAATATGCATTCCAGTTGCAAAGAAGCTATATCTAAAGTAATTTTGGCAATAGAGGAGCAAATTATTGTTCTCGAAAAAGAAATTAATGAGCATATAAATAACTATCCACATCTAAAAAATATGGTGGAAAACCTTAAGACTATAAAAGGTATAGGATATCTTACTGCTGTTGCTGTTGTCGCAGAAATGCCATCAGTTGATAACTTTGACAATGCTAAACAATTTACAGCTTTTGCTGCCAGGACATTATCAATCGGGATCGTCAGTAAGTAAGAGAAGTTGCATATGCAAAATAGGATCTGAGCGTATTCGAAAAGCTCTTTATATGCCAGCTATAGTAGTCAAAAACCATAATAATCATTTTCAAAAGTTTTGTCAGCGTCTAGCAAGTAAAGGCAAATGTCCAAAAGTCATAGTTCTTGCGTTAATGCGAAAATTAATGCATGTCTTTTTTGGTATTCTTAAAAAGAATCAACCATTTAATTGTAATTTTGTTGGATAATTTGTTTGACAGCAGAGACAGTATCTGGGATCTAAATTTTTTATGTGAAACCATTATGTTTATATACTTGTAGGCCCAAGTTCCTCACATAGTGAACAAAAAAGTAAATGAGATTCCAGTGTCACGCGCTGGAATGACACCTACCCCATGAGAACTCTATTTTTCATACCACTCATTTATAAGTTTATTGATATCAGAATCTATAAAATCCTTTAATGGTTGCCTGATTTTTATCTCAACATTTTTATGGATGCACCTATCTTTACATATCGCATAATTTATATGGAAGTTAAGGTCAATATACCCTTGATTTAAAAATATATTCATCTTAAAGGGAAATAATACCATTGATCCCCAACCGGCAAGACGAATGAGTAGTGGACTGTAGAGTAATATGTTCTTGTCAGTTTCGCTGTCTAATTGGTACTAAGAAAATTTACATTTGTGGAACTTAACGATAGGTGTGTGTGTGTGCATACAAATTGTGGATTCTAAAGCTAGTAGGTATAGAAAATATAAAGATGACAATATAGGTGACTTATAAACTATGTATCGATAGTTCCTAAACATCCCGGGCCACCCTGAAACACGGTTTCTGAACTGGGTAGTTTCGCAATTTTCGTTATTGGCCGGGTCAATTCTCCTGCTGCCGTCTTGATCTTGACTGCGCGAACCATATTGTCCTTTCCTTGGAACGTGTCGATCACCTTCGCTAGTTGCCATGATGCTGGTGGTGTGTTGGACTCCTTGATGAGCACAACGCTACCGATCGAAATGTTAGGGGTTGTTGTGGTCCACTTAGGACGCTGCTGATGCTTCGCCTCTGCTGACAACTGCGAATGTTGGACTCGTCCACCTACTCTTAGCAGGTTGTCCTTGTCGATGATTGGTGAGATCTTGACCAATTGAGATTGGTTCCCTAGAGCCTTGTTTGCGCGTAGTAACTGGATCTCCTGTTGAAAACCAGCTTGAGCGTGTTGCAGCCACCGAATCCTTGCTGCCTTGATCTCATCGAATGTTAGAGAATTCGATATTTGGTTCGAAGATGGGTGCTTCATGCGATGAATGAAGCGCAAAACGTAAGCAAGTGTGTGTATAAGCTTCAGCCAAGATGAGTTGCGATTGAGAAGCTTATCCCATGGGTTGTCCGTCGTGACATTCGTCTGCGCAGCTAGGCAGGTAGTTTTGACTTCGTCTTGTATGCGTTTGTCTGAAAGAGAAGTACAGTTATGAGTATTGTTCAATTTCACCAAGAATTGATCCTTGTCCCTCAGCCATGAAGGACCCTTCCACCATAATTGGAAGTCAATGAGCTCGGATACTCCCAAGCCACGGGATGCGCAATCCGCTGGGTTCGATTTTGAGTCTACATGCCGCCATGCATGCTTCGGGATGGTTTCGAGGATTTCTGAAGTGCGGTTCCCAACAAACGTCTTGAGTTGGGCTGGTAAATACGATAACCATGACAGGACTATCGTCGAATCACTCCATGCGTAGATCGTTACGTCGTTGTTCATTAGTCCAGCTTTTATGGATTGCAGAAGTTGACTCAATAGAAGTGCGCCACATAGTTCCAGGCGCGGCAAAGACTGCTGCTTCAAAGGTGCCACTCTGGTTTTTGCAGCAAGTATGGCGACCGAAATGGTTCCATCGTCGTTAACCACTCGGCTGTATACCACCGCTGAGTACGCCTTGGTGGATGCATCTGAAAATCCGTGCAATTCGATTCTCTGTTTGTCGCTTTTAACTAAGCGCGGTATCTGGAGCTTGTGAAGGTTGTCCAGATCAGCTCGCCATTTGAGCCAGTTGTTTGCTAGTTTGCTCGGTAGTTCGTCGTCCCAATTCAAATTCAACAGCCAGAGTTTTTGAAATAGTATTTTGAATTGAACTACGATTGGTGCTAATAGACCGAGAGGGTCGAATATACGTGAGACATCCGACAACACTTGCCTCTTGGTGCAGCGAGGGTCTTTCGATAGGTTTACATTGTACGCCAATGTGTCCTCTCCAGGGTGCCAATGCAGCCCTAGCACTTTGACTGGTGATTGTGAGGAATCCGTGTTATCCTCCGATTTGATGCGTTTGGTATTCGATACCCATTTCCCGAGCTCTAGGTTAGCACAGGACATCAGTTGGACCAGTTCGTCCCTGTTGCGTAGCAGCTCATCCTCACTATTTGCTCCAGTGAGAACGTCGTCGACATAGAAGTCCTCCAACACGATTTTTGCTGCGTTCGGAAACTCGTGCTTATGGTCAGCAGCTAGTTGCTCTAGCACTCTGACTGCTAGAAATGGTGCGCATGATGTTCCATACGTCACCGTGCATAGTTGGAAGTGCTTGATAGGATCTGAGGGATCCTCTCTCCATACGATTCTTTGATAGTCTCTATGTTTTTCGCTCACCCATATTTGACGGAACATCTTGACTATGTCCGCTGAAGAGACGTATTTGTACATACGGAATCGCAAGCACACAGCAAATAGGTCTCGCTGAATACTCGGTCCGATCGAGAGCGTGTCGTTTAACGCCATGCCTTTGGCGTCTTGATATGATCCGTCGAAAACCACTCGAAGTTTCCGACCCAATACGGGATGATGTGGCAAGTAGAAATTCCTACCCTTGGGAATTTCGGTCGGTGAGATTTCTCGCATATGTCCTAGCTCCTGGTATTCCCTCATGAACTTTACGTAGTCGTTACGTAATTGT
This sequence comes from Drosophila ananassae, assembly GCF_017639315.1. Lineage (NCBI taxonomy): Eukaryota > Metazoa > Arthropoda > Insecta > Diptera > Drosophilidae > Drosophila > Drosophila ananassae. The sequence goes on from NW_025319039.1 coordinate 398,739, forward strand.
TGATTCTGTGCTAAACGTCGTTCAACTGATTTGAACCTCTGCAACGCTCCTTGAAGTGTATCTGCGAATTGTGTTTCGGATACTTTAAACGGAAGTTCCACGATGTACTTGCCTTGTTTGTCTCGAGTGTGTGTTGCAAGAAAGTGTTTCTCCACCTCCTCGTCTTCAGGTTGAACTTCTGCTTTGCGATGTATGCTTTCCAGTTCCCAGAACCTTCTGAGATAAGCATCGATGTCTATTGTTGTTGTAAGTGCCGTAGCGCTGCATGCGCGTGATGAAAGCAGTGATGTAATTACCCATCCGAAAATTGATGATATAGCAATGAGCTTTCCTTTGTCGTCGTAGATTTTTCTTCCAGTTATAACACTCCAAACGTGTTCGCTGCCCAAAAGAATGTCAATTGGGGCATTCGTGCTAAATTGCGAATCTGCCAATTGCAGATCGTTGAAAACTCGAAGTACAGACGCGTCGATGGTCTGCCTTTCCAATGATGACGTAATCTTTCCAAGCACGTGAGCCTGGACTACCAGCTGATCTTGCGAAATACGGGATTGGATGCTTATAGTGCTGCATCCCCTTGTAGTGTCTGCTTTGGTTGATGAAATTCCCGTAACCAGTATGCGTGATGGCGTACGAGCCAAACCAAGTGTTTGTATACAGCGTTCAGATATGTACGACAGTTCTGAACCCGTGTCCAATAGGAGTCGGCATGCAACCAAATCTCCCTTTGCGTTGCGAACGTTGACCATGGCCGTCGGCAAGGTGCTCCTGTTCCATCCAGTTGATTGTTGTGAATTTGCAGTGCCTTGTGCACATACCATTGCTGCAGAACCTTCTGCTTGTGCGATGTGACTCGTAGTCACCGTTGAGATGTGTGCGCTAGGATCCTCCTGATCCTCACCAGTTTGAGAGATTGTTCCAATAGCCTGTTGCGTGCGTTGCAGGTGCAACAGTGAGTGATGCTGACCTTTACATTGTCTGCACTTGAACGTAGATTTGCATTTTCTGACCCCATGACCAGGATTCAGACAATTGTAACATAGAGCGTTTTCCTTGGCAAACGAAAACCTCTGTCCTGCTGACATATCCAAGAATTGTTGGCATCCATACAGACGATGCTCTGTAGAATGACATTTGCTGCACTTGTTTCCTTCAAGTACAACCAGCGAATGTGTGACCTTCCTTCCCTTGTCACCGATTGAGGCTGAAGTCTTGCCTCCGATTGTTTCACGCTTGCTGAGCTCTAGTTCCTCGCAACGTGCATCCAAAAATTTGAAGAATTCCTCCAGTGTGGGTGAGTCTGTCTCCACACTGCGCTCGATCCACCTGCGTCGAGTATCTGCATCCAGCTTCTCCAGCGTCAAGTAGATGATCCAACAGTCTCGTCCTGTTTCCTCTATGGCATCCAAACCAAGCACTATTTCATTGGCGCCGTCTGACACCTTCCGTAATGTTGCTGTATCCGACCTTGTTGTTGTTGGCAGCTTCATAAACTGCTCCAATAGTGAATTCACGATATGCCGTGGACGATTATATCTTTCATTAAGTCGCTCCCACGCAGTGTTGTAAGCTGAATCCGTAATAGCCAAATGTCGTACCAGATTTGCAGCTTCGTCGATCAGAAGAGATTTCAAATGATGAAATTTGTGCGTATTTGTCAAATTCGCCTTGTTGTGAATTGTGCTCTCATATATGTCTTTGAAAGCTGGCCACTCTGAATAATTGCCAGCGAACCGTTTTATTTGAATTTTAGGCAATTCGCTTTGAGCTGATGCCCCTACCATTTGAGCACTACCTGAATTCGCCGCGTAGGCGTCTCCTCCTTCAGGTCTCGACATGTTTGCAGTGGCTCGATTTGCCGCCAACTGCTCGAAGAGTTGTTGTTGTTGTTGTAGCAAACTTATTATTGCGTCGTTGTTTTGCAGCACGCCGCTGCCGTTTTCACTGTTCCCAATTGATGGACTAGGTCTTGTACCTACCATCGCCGAAAGTAATGCATGCGCCCTTAGATATTTTTCCTCGTAGAATATGTTGTCATGCTCCGGATCCACATAGCCCTCTACTTCGTCGAGCATAGCTATTTCATCACCAAATCTATTGAAGTCTTTCCATGTTGTGTTGAGATGCTCCAGCCGCGAAGACACCTCTGCCCGTGTGGCGTTCGAATGTCGCGCGTCCTCAGCCCAAGCCAAGCTCCGTGTGATATTGGCCTTGAGTCTGGCGCGCCCTTTTGTCAATGCTTTTAATTGCTCCATGCCGAGAAACAATTACAAATGAGAACCAATGCACAGAAAACTACAAAACAAATCCGGATGCGAAGGACCAAACAATGATCCCCAACCGGCAAGACGAATGAGTAGTGGACTGTAGAGTAATATGTTCTTGTCAGTTTCGCTGTCTAATTGGTACTAAGAAAATTTACATTTGTGGAACTTAACGATAGGTGTGTGTGTGTGCATACAAATTGTGGATTCTAAAGCTAGTAGGTATAGAAAATATAAAGATGACAATATAGGTGACTTATAAACTATGTATCGATAGTTCCTAAACAACCATATCCTCATATACGTTACTTACAAACGTCTCTCTCCCTACTTTATCTTTATGTTCCTTTGGAATAGGCCAGTGAATATTTATATCTGATGCATTACCTTCGTAACTAATAGACGTGGGAAGGCCAAAATCTCCAGGATCTTTATAATATATGTGCCAGCCTGGTTCTACTGTAACCTTTATTGCACCTTTAAGAGTGAAGCTTGCTTCATTTATCTCGCCAATAAGTAAATCAAATTTTGCAATTTCCTCGTCAGCATATAGTTGAGTGCAAGAAAAAAATAAAAACAATATTAAATATATATGTATTTTCATTAAGGTAAATTTCTCCTTTTATAGAGAAAGTAATTTAGATTTTAATTATTATATTTAATAGTATTATATAGATTATTTATTAATATAGCATTATGCTATAGCTAAACTGACTTACGACAATCTGAAAAACGACAAATTCGTCATTCCGCTACTTGTTAGCGGAATCTATGCCGAGATACCGCGAATGAATCCACAACTGTACGAACATTGTGATTTTGGCCCATAAGGAGGGTGTCATCCCAGTGCTTGACACTGGGATCCAGGAATTTTATTAAGTTGGCAAGCATAAAAATAGCTGTTTTTTGTTAAAATACAATGTTTTGATGATTATGGAAATGCTGGATTCCAGTGTCAAGCACTGGAATGACATCATCCTTTTTTCTGAATTCCAGTGTCAGCTACTTTCATGACATCGTTTACTATGTGCCATATTGTAATGTTCGTACAGTTGTGGAATGAATCGCGGTATGACGTGTTGCTTGGGTCAGCTATAGTATAAATATACTAGGGGTTATAGTTTTCTTATGCTGCCTTTTTGTTATTAGACAACCACAATATAAAGGAGCGAAACGGATGCAAACAGTAGTGCATTTCTGCACCAAACGTATTACCTTTAACGAATAGTAAAATGTGAGATTTTTTGGAACTACCGTGGAGCAATTGCTCCACGGTTTCATTCTACTTAGAATCCACCCATGCCACTCATTTCTCCTGCACCCATAGGAGATGAAGCATTTTCTTTGCTTGGTACATCAACTATCATAGATTCAGTAGTTATCAGCACACTCGCAACAGATACCGCTGTTTCAAAAGCAATACGCACCACTTTTGCTGGATCAATCACACCAGCTGTAAATGCATTAGCGTAATTCATAGCCTCAACGTTGTATATAAGCTCTTTATCATTCTGCTTAATCAAATAGTCAATTATAACAGCAGATTCAAGACCAGCATTTTTAACTAACCTTCTAATTGGAGCACTGAGAACTTTCTTGATAATGTTTATGCCTATTTGTTCCTCGTCACTTGCACCTTTTAATTTGTCGAGAACAGATGAAGCATAAAGAAGCGCAACCCCACCACCTGGAACTATACCTTCTTCAATTGCAGCTCTTGTTGCATGCAGCGCATCTTCGACTCTATCTCTACGTTCTTTAACTTCCACTTCAGTTGCTCCACCAACTTTGAGCACAGCAACGCCACCTGATAATTTCGCTAAACGTTCTCTTAGCTTTTCTTTATCATAATCAGAAGTTGAAGTTTCAATTTGAGATTTAATCTGCTCGATTCTAGCTTTCACACTGTCAGAATCGCTATTTTCGCTGACAACTGTGGTATTATCTTTAGTAATTTTAACATTTTTAGCCGTACCAAGATCATCAAGCGTGAGATCTTCCATCTTGATTCCAAGTTCATCTTTTATGACGTACTTAGCACCAGTCAAAGTTGCTATGTCTTCGAGCATCTCCTTTCTTCTGTCACCAAAACCTGGAGCTTTTACTGCAGCAACTTTTAAACCACCACGCAATTTATTGATAACTAAAGTGCTTAATGCTTCACCTTCGATATCCTCTGCAATAATAACCAAAGGTTTACCAGATTTAACAATAGCTTCAAGAACAGGAAGTAAAGGTTGAATAATATTTAATTTTTTCTCTGTAATTAATAGATAAGGATTATCAAGCTCCACGATCATTTTTTCATTATTTGTAATAAAATACGGAGAGAGATAACCGCGATCAAATTGCATGCCAGTAGTCAGCTCAACTTCTAACTCTTTTGAACCTTTACTCTCTTCAACAGTTATTACACCCTCTTTTCCAACTTTTTTCACGGAATCAGCGATACTGTTACCTATATCCTTATCACCATTTGCAGAGATTATTGCAACTTGTGCCACTTCGTCTATTTTCTCTAGAGAAATTGTACGAGACATTGACGCAATTTCCTTTAATATTACATCTTTTGCCTTCTGTATTCCGTTTTTAATACCAACACGATCGTTTCCAGCAGCAATTGATTTTGAAGCTTCCATTATCATGTTGCTAGTTAGTATTGAGCACGTTGTTGTACCATCACCAACTTTATCGTTACATTGAGAACAACTTTGTGCAAAGATGCTTGCTATCGCAGCGTTTAATGGTTTTTCAGGCTTGATACCCTTCATCACCTTATAACCATCTTTTGTAATTTCTGGTGCTCCATAGGGCTTATTAATCCCTACTGTTTTTCCTCTAGGTCCCGCAGTTATTGCCACCGTTGAGTCTACTATTGCTGCGACTTCACGAAAGGCTTCTTGCAACTGCTCACCTGATACTACTACATTAGTCATTTTTATCACCTCTTGTTAATAAAAAATTTAGAAAACTATAATAAAATCATTCACAATGCGTCATGTTGCGCTTTGTTTAAGTTTAGTAAAATAAAGACTGCTATTTAATGACAGCAAGTATATCGGACTCTTTCATCACGATAAGCTTTTCATCATTATGTTCTATTTCTGTACCAGCCCATTGACGATAGAACACTTTATCACCAGCTTTCACAGTTAAAGTTACGCGTTCGCCACTTGAATTGCGTGAACCTTCACCAATTGCTATAACTTCACCTTTAGTAGGTTTCTTTTCAGCACTTGATGGAAGCACAATTCCACCTTGCTTTTCTTCGCTAATAGGCTTGATCAGCACGCTATCATCTAATACATTTAAACTTATACTTGACATTTGTTTTTCCTCATCAACAAATTAACTTATAAGTTTATATATATATACTCGTAAGTTAGATTTCAAGGGCTGGAGCTTGTAAAATATGCACGCCATTATAAAATATGCACGCCAAAAGCAGTTTCTAAAAGAGCCTAATGTTATATAATAAAATTTAGATTTATTTATAGAGATTTCATGAGTTATATACCATTTTTAAGTCGTGGTGTGATAGTGCTATATGGGCCTGACACTAGAGATTTTCTGCAGGGTATTATAACCAATGATATTAATAAGTTGGATAGCCAAAAAGCCATTTACTCTTTATTGCTTAGCCCTCAGGGAAAATATCTATATGATTTTTTTCTTATTGAATATGGTAAATACACCCTCTTAGAGTGCGAAAACATGCACTTGCAGCAAATAATCGAGAAACTGGATTTGCTTAAAACTTATTTGAAAGTGAAAATTAAAGACGTTAGCGCACTATATAAGGTTGGAGTTTTGTTTAATACTAAGTTGGCGGAGTGTAGTAGTGAATCACAAGTTATTTTTCAAGATCCAAGGCACAAGCTGCTAGGAATGAGGATCATACATAAAGATGAAATAAAAGAGCCGGTTGGGGATTTTACTCAGTATGAAAAAGTTAGAATTCAAAATCTCGTTCCAGATGGAGCGAAAGATATGGTGCAGAATTCATCGTTTCCGCTGCAATTTTTAATCGATAAGGTAAACGGTATAAGCTTTAATAAGGGGTGTTATATAGGTCAGGAAGTTGTAAATCGAATGAGCAGACAAGAAATATTCAGAAGAAAACTTTACCTTGTTGAGGGGGATAACGCACTTCCAGATATTGGCACTAAAGTGACAAATGAAAACAATGAGGAAATAGGGAAACTGCGCTCTAGTGTAGACAACATTGGACTTGCATTGCTTAATACTGGAAAGAGCTATGCAAATTTATATGCTGGTGGGGTCAAGTGCGTTAAGACGTTGAAGTCTTAAGGTAGCCCATATAGAAACGAAAAACTTGCTTGACACCCTTCGCCAGCGCCCTTATCATGATATTGAAGGTATTCAGTTATCTTCATCTGTGCAGATTAAACAGCAAGAAAACAACGTAGTTGGCGTCTTATTTTTAATTTTTTGCACTATGTGCACCTTATGTCTTCACAACATTTCTGGGTTTTTACCTATATAAGCTGAAACGCGCTTATAAGTCGTTTAAGACAGTATAGTACGCCAATTTGCAGGATTAGAGAGTGACAACTAGCTAACACGGGGTTTCTTTTGCCTTTTTTTCTGCTTAGTAAATTTCTTAAACATTTGCAGCGTAGGTTAGTTGCATTCAAAAGCAGCTAAATTGCAGTGTTTAAGACTTAAAAACGCCAATACTGAAAATAGACAATGACTAGGGTTTCTTTTGCCTTTTTTTTCATTTGGTAAATTTTTTAATGTTTATGGCTAAACGACAACCGTCATCCCGCTACTTGTTAGCGGGATCTAGAGATACCGCGAATGAATCGCGGTATGACGGTTCGCGGCGGTATGACGGTTCGTGGCGGCGTGACGATAAGCTCGTCATCCCACTGCTTGTTAGCGGGATCTAGAGATACCGCGAATGAATCGCGGTATGACGGTTCGCGGCGGTATGACGGTTCGCAGTGGCATGACGATAAGCTCGTCATCCCGCTACTTGTTAGCGGCTAAGAGATACCGCGAATGAATCGCGGTATGACGGTTAAGTAGGGTGTCATCCCAGTGTCACGCACTGGGATGACATTATAGGAGCACTGGGATGACACCCTCTTGGATGGAAATCAGTGTCAGATAATTTCATGACACCAGTTGTTGTAAACTCACTTTTTCTCGATTTTTTGGTTTATCTTGTCTACCTATTTTGCCACTCTGCTGAACAGATACACTCAACTAATGGTCAATACATCTTCTATTAAAAATTGTACAAATTCATTGCCATTCCAGTAATTCATAGAGATTTTACCCAAAATAGCTTTAACATTACCCTGCATGATAGCAGAGCCAAGATGAGTATTTGCAGAACGAAATGCAATAGCTTTTACCATAACATTATCATCAGCAATAAAACATTTTATATGGTCAACTCCTATAACTTCAGGCTTTCTTATCTTTGCTCCTTGGATAATAAACCTTGGTTCAGGATTTCCAACTCCAAATGGTCCCAAGCGTTGCAATTGATTCCATAAAGACAAATTTATTGCTTTAGCAGTTACTATACTATCAGCTTTTAAAGTTTTCTCATTTATAGAATTTGAAAATCTTTCAGTAAAAAAATCATGCAAATCATTTATTTTGTCTTCTTTAATTGAAAATCCTGCCGCCATACTATGGCCACCACCTTCAATAATCAAATTTATAAACTTTGCGGAAAGGACTGCAGCACCGATATCAACTCCCAAAATTGATCTACAGCTTGCTTTTCCTATTCCATTATTTAAAGATATCACTACTGTTGGCAAGTGAAACTGCTCCTTTAGCCTTGATGCAATTATACCAATTATTCCCTGGTGCCAATTGCCACTTATCATTATAAAATTCGCACCTGATTGGGCAGACTTTTCCGCTTGTGCTGTAGCTTCCAAGAGAGCCTCATTTTCTAACACTTTTCTTGCATTATTCAAATCTATTAATTTTAGCGCGATTGAATGTGCCTCTTCATCATCATCGGTGGAAAGCAACCTTGCACCAAGCGATGCTTCTCCAATTCTTCCTCCAGCATTTATGCATGGCCCAATACTAAACCCTAATCGAGAAACACTTGGTTTTTCAAGGATTCCCAAAGCATCAAATAAAACACGCAAGCCAACGTTTTTTCTTGTTGACATAACTTTTAATCCTTGTGAGACAAGTGCTCTATTGAGGCCTGTGATCTGCATAACATCACAGACAGTTCCCAGGGCAACCAAATCCAACAGATCAAATAAATCTGGTTCTTTTTTGTTGGTAAAAAATCCTTGCTCACGTAGGCTTTTATTAAGAGCAACAATTAGCAGAAATGACACTCCAACTGCTGCTAGGTTATTATAAGGAGAGCTCTCATCAAGGCGGTTTGGATTCACAATTGCTACGGCGCTTGGTAATTTTTCCGTACCAAGGTGATGGTCAACAACTATAATATCAAGACCAAAAGCCTTTGCATCTTCTATTGGTTGATATGCAAGCGTACCACAATCAACGGAAATACATAAATCAATTCCATTCTTTTTAAGTTGTAATAAAGCATCTGTGCTTAATCCATAACCCTCATCAACACGATCTGGAATGTAGATTATAGAGTGTATATCGATTGCTCTCAGGTACCTGTTAATCAATGCTGACGACGTTGCACCATCAACATCATAGTCACCAAATATTGCAAGGTTTTCATCATTTTTTATTGCCCGTATTATACGAGAAACAGCTTTATCCATATCAAGAAGGTGAAAGGGATCTGGTAATAGCGATCTGATTAGTGGATATAAGAAGTCGCTTGCATTTTCTATGTTAACACCACGAGTAACCAATATTCTTGCTAATATTTCTGGTAACTCAAATCTCTGTGTAAGAGTTAAGATTTGCCTTTGATCTGCTTCTTGCAACTTCCACAATGCATTTGTTATGCTGCGCTTTTCAATTTCAAGTAGCATATTCTTTCTTTGTAAATAAAACTACTTTACCAGAATTTTTAAGCTTGTTCTATAATTGTATTAGACTTCTGCATAACCTAAACTAAGTAGAAAAAAGATACCGTCTTGTTAGTCAACAAAAAAGTCATAAAAATTCTCCAAATTGCATAATAAAATCAAAAAATACTTCCAACTGTGTAGCAGTATACAGATTATAGTTAGTGGATATGTTGATAAGTAAATTAGTTACATATAAAACAGCAGAAATTTACTTATCAACATATCCACTAACCAACAACATTCAATAAATTTGTGTAAGATGCCATTTTACATAAGATGAATTAGAAGCATTTTTTGATTTTAAAGTACTAAACCTTCAGTTAACCTTTTAGCCCTATAGTTCTTGATATGATCTGGATCAAAGGCCTTTTTTGAACTTAAAACACCAAAAACTATATGAAGTAACTTACGCATTGCAGCACCAACTATGGCCATAGCATGCTTGCCTTTCTCTTTTAATCTTTCGCAAGAAGCCATAATGATAGGATTATGCTTTTTAGCTGCTATAGCAGGAAAGTACATTGCTTTATGTAATGTTCGTGAACCGGTTTTACTTAATCTGGGCTTGGCATGTACGGATGAGCCTGATGTTATATTTTGTGGTATAGTTCCAGCATATGCTGCCAATTGCCTAGCATTTATAAAGGCTTTTATACCAGGAATTTCAGCTAAAATAGCTATTGCTGTTTCCTCTCCTATTCCTGGAATAGTTAATAGGAGTTGAAAATCTTCCAACAATTCTTTGTGTTGTTTTAATAGTTCGCGTATGGAGTTTTTTATTGTTTCTATTTTTTGCTCTATGTTCATTGCAAGGTCTTCCCAAGCATTTGCAACTTCTTTAGGCAGTCTCTCTTTCTTTTCTAAATGATTATTTGCTAATGTTAACTCATCCTTTAACGCATTTGAGCAACGATAAAGATGTTTTAATTTTTTCTTTTCAGGAGAAGGTGGTGTCCAACGAGAAGGTTCCTGTCTTTGACAATAATCTGCAATAATCTCTGCATCAGTCTGGTCATTCTTTTGTCGTGTAAGCTTACTTTTTGCATAAAATCTTATGCAAGCTGGGTTTACAACACTAACGAAATATCCAGCGTTGTGGAGGAACTCAGCCAAAGCTTCGCTATAACAACCAGTGGATTCCATGCAAGCTTTTACTTCTTCTACGTTATGTTTTTGTAGAAAGTTCAGTAGACCTTGAAACCCAGTATCATCATTTTTAAATTTCCTTTTCCTAGTTTCACGCTTTCCTTTTTTACTTATGAATGAGAGAGAAACATCAAAGCGTTCTTTTGAAACATCTATACCTAAAAAGTTGTTGATCATATATAACTCCATATACTACTATTAAAAATGAAAAGTAAGGCTTACCTTGTGAATACAGAATTAGAACCATTTAGGCCTTTCTACGATACCGTCCAGCCTCTACTTTTGAGAAGGGAACTCTTTTCTTTTCTACAGATTTTATATCTAAGGAATCTTCCAGAGTTCTTCCCTTCTCCACCTAATGCTTAAGCTTAAAAACACTAGATGCTTTTTTCAAGATACAAGGTATCATCTAAGTAGCTGACACTGGTCTCCATCCAAGAGGGCAGTAGCCCCTTCGGTGTCATTCCAGCGCGTGACCAGGTCTTTTTAGCTATCATAGGATGACAGAAGCAGACACTCCACTTTGTCGTTCCAGTGCCTCCTTTTTTTGTCATTCCAGTGCCTTGACTATTTGGATCCAGGAAAAAGAATGGTGTCATCCGAGTAGCCCCTTCGGTGTCATCCGAGTAGCTGACACTGGGATCCAGGTTGCTCACAAGCAAACTAGTATAGAAAGTGGTTACAACGTTTCCGATGAGATTGCAGAAAGGCTGGATCCCAGTGTCAAGCACTGGGATGACACCCTCCTAGTAGAAACGCTTTTGTAATTGCAACATTCGTGCAATCTTTAGCCATAAACATTAAGAAATTTACCAAATGAAAAAAAAGGCAAAAGAAGCCCCGTGGTTGGCTAATTACTTACATTATACTTTCAAGTATGGCGTTTTTTTATTCTAAACGCTTAATAACCGCGATTTAGTTGCTTTTAAGCCGCAACTAATCTAAATTATAAACATTAAGAAATTTACTAAACAGAAAAAAAGGCAAAAGAAACCCTAGGGTAGCTAGTTATTCACTATCCATTTTTTAAATCGGCGTTTTTTGATGTTTTAAATGCTTTATAAGCGCATTTCAGCTTATATTAGGTAAAAACCTAGAAATTTTATAAAGACATAAGATGCACATAGTGCAAAAAATTAAACATGGGACGCCAGATACGTGAGTTTTTTTGTCATTTAATCTGTACAGAGAAGATAAATAAATAGCTTCAGTTTCATGATAAGGGCGCTGGCGGAGTTTGTCAAGGAAGTTTTTTCGTTTCTATGGGTCAGTTGGTACGCGCTTTGCCTTTTAACAGATGTAAAAGCACAATTATTACGAACAACATTCCACCAACAACTGATATAGCGCCACCTATAATGAAGCACGTGCGTGCTAACATTGATGAAATACTTGGCAGATCTGCAACCTTCCTTAAAGCACCATATCCACCAAGCCAAACAAGGCCAGTAATATGGAGAAAATGCCCTATACTGTAGGCATAAATCTGTAATCTTACCATGGAACTTTTTATCTCTTTAAAGTTTAATTTGGGTAACAGCCAATAAACAAAGTTCATAAAAGCTATAGTGATCCCAACTACAGAACCATGGTAATGAGCGGGAATCGTGACATTACCTTCAATAGTCAACACTCCGAGCACATCTCCATAAGTGAACAACAAAAATGAATGTAATAAATAGTTGCTTTTATCATTAATAAAAGTTCTGATGTTGCAGCACACTAATATTATCAAAAAGCACGGCAAAACTGCTCCAGCAATCCTCATATGCCAAGTAAAAAACTGTATTAACTTGGCACTATCAACTGGATAAACAAAATATACAAACGGTGCGCCTACAGCTAAAATCGTGTTTATAAATAGTGGTAAAATAGTAATTTTATTGCTTGAAGCTAAACTAACATCACTGATCATTAAATAGACTAAAAACATTCCTTGAGTAAAAGCAAACTGCAATAAATGTCCGCCTCCCCAAAAGAGATATTCGTAAAATAAATTATTATCTGAGTGATATAGACCTGGAGGCATATTATTATATGCTAAAACAAAGCAAAGAAATGACGATACAAGTATAATAACTAGCCCAATTTGCCCAACAGAGAGAAATGAAACCTCTTTTTTTGATGTGTATGCTAGCATTGTATTTACTAATATACTGGCAATAAATAAACTGAGTCCAAGTAAAAATAATTTGTTTTGTAATACGGGAATATAGTTACTTTTGATAACTTCAGTGTTTGGAACGAATGCGGATATAAATATGAGCAGCATCGAAAGGGTTGATAGAACCCATGAAAAGTTAAACCAACTATTGGTATTTTGTAGGTTTATGATAAAGAGCAGAGATATTATAGAGCACATCCACACTAAAATTGACAAGTTCACGTGTATTACCAGCGCATTATCAAAAATATATTGTGCAGAAGGAACGAGAGAGGAGATAAAAGGCAATCGTAGAAAAATAACAATTATTGACAGTAACCCAGAGCAAGCAAGGGCACATACTGCTAAGAACATCCATTTTCTACAGAGCGGAGCGTTGTCTTGTATATTAAGCACAATCTTTTTTCTCAATTTTGTTCAATACAATATATAACACTGCAATAATACCTAAAACATAGCAATAGTATACGTGTGGCACGACTGCCAAAGGTGAAACTCCAGCAATAGTGCTAGCCAAAAGCAATTGAGCGCCATACGGTATTAATCCTTGAAATACACAAGAAAATATGCCTAGCCATGCTGCACTATAGTGAGGCGGTATTTCATATTTCTTAGCAATATCTCTAGCAATTTCACCACTAAAAATTATAGCGATGGTGTTATTTGCAAGTAAAATATCAAATATACTGACTATTTTTGCAATAAATAACTGCGCAGTTTTTTGTCCACCACGTTGTATCATAACCCAAGATGAAAGTTTATCTGCAAACTCCTTAGAATTTTTACCTACCAGTCCTGAAAGTCCGCCAACCATCAATGACAGTAGCATAATTTCATGCATACTCATAAACCCTTTGGTGATGTTTTGGCTTAAAAACAATAACCCATAATTGTTGTTATTTATAAATCCAATGATTCCAGCAAAAGTTATGCTTAAAACCAATGCCGTAAATACATTGATTCCAAAGTTTGCAAGCAATATAAGTATGATGTAAGGAGCCACAAGCAATAAAGAATACTCCTTAACTGAAATAGCAGCACTATTGCTTGAGCTATAAAATAATATAATTATTGTGAATATAGAAGCAATTAGTGCCACTTTTGCATTCAGTTTTAATTTTTTCTTTATATCAGCCTTTTGAGACATCACAGATGCAATTGTAGTATCAGAGATAATAGATAAATTGTCGCCAAACATTGCTCCTCCTACAACAGTTGCAACTCCTAAGGAAGGAGAAATCCCAGCTTGTGTCAGTTCAACTGCAATAGGAGCAATTGTTGCAATGGTGCCCATTGATGTACCAATAGCAGTGGAGATGAAAGCTGCTACAAAAAATAATCCTATGAGTAAAAATTGTGTTGGTATAAATGAAAGAGCCAAATTAACTGTGGCATCAGCACTACCGATTGCTTTAGTTACTTCACTGAATGCACCTGCAAGTAAAAAAATGATGCACATAGTGATAATATTACGATCTCTTACCCCATCTAGAAAGGCATACATTTTTTCTTCAGTATTGCCCTTGTATAAAACCCAACCCAGAGCTATGGCAGGAACAATGGCTACCAGTGGAGATAACTGATAAAAAGCATTTGACACGCCAAGAATAGTAAAATATATACCACTTCCTACAAAAAGAAAGAGGAACAGTAAAATAGGCAAAAAATTTGTAAGATAAAACATACCTCAGCTCTGATAAATGCAAATCAACTATGATATAATTTATATTATTATAAACCACAGTTAGCATCTTGACCAATGTTTTTCTAGAAAGCAATCTACCAGAAAAGGTTTCCATGAAAAGGACTATTATAATATGATTGTTATCATCTACTTGAATTAAACTGGGAGATAGAATAAGTAAAAAATATGAATGACATAACAACAAAGCAAGTCATATCCTTATGGGATGCGCAAGTTGGTGGGTTTTTGCCAGATAGAAAGGAAGGTGAAGAAATTGAGTGTTCAAATGAATCATCAGCTACCTAAAACTTTATATTCTTTCATCTGGCATTTTTTGAAACCATACAAATTATCGGTCTCGATTTTTGTTTCCCTTGCAATCTTTGCGGGATTTTGGGGACCGTTGAACAGCATACTGATTAAGAACATCATCAACCTTCTACCACATGTGCAGAATGGAGATATTTCAATTTTAATATTACCATCAAGCCTGATTGTCGTGAATTTTATCGTATTTGATAATTTCACTTGGAGAGGAATTGGTTATATACGCTGTAGATTTATTCCTGTTGTTATTAATAGTGTCATTGGAAAAGTGATGGATCATGTACTCGGAAAATCTAATAAATTTTATCAGGATAATTTATCAGGAAAAATTTCAAGACAAATTACTAATCTAGCAGATGGAATTGAAATTCTGATAAGCAGAGTTGCACCGAATTTCTTAAGAGGAGCTTCATTGTTGTTGGCTGCTTTTATAGCTGCTTACTCTGTAAATTCTATATTTTATTTCATATTGGTTGTCTGGTTCATATTCTTTGCAAGTGCAAGCATTATGATGTCACGAAAGCTTATTTCGCTGTCTGATGTTCAAGCTAAAGAAGAATCGATAGTGATAGGTGAGCTGGTTGATTCTCTATCTAATCAAAGTAATGTCAGAAATTTTTCTAGAAAGTCTTATGAAAATTCAAGAATGATTCCATTTTTGTGTAATCAGCAAAAAGCGTATACAGCAACCCATTTTTACTCATTTATCATGCACTCTATACAAGGAGGATTAATAGCCATTATGATGGCTTCTTCTGCTTGTTTTCTAATTTATCTTTACAGCAAAAACTTAGTGGCTATAGGTGATTTTGCTTTAATATTAGGTTTATCGATGGAAACAGGACATATGATGTGGTTCACCATGTCAGAGGTCGATGAATTCAATAAAGCAGTCGGTAGATGTAAGCAAAGTTTAATTTCATTAATGATACATTGCGAAATTCAGGATAAACTTGATGCAGTTTCTCTCAAATGTAATAGTGGGCAAATCACTTTTAATAATGTCAAATTCCATTACGATGGTACCGAACCTCTTTTCCAGAATAAATCAGTCGCTATCAAAGCTGGACAGAAGGTAGGACTTGTTGGCTATTCAGGTGGTGGTAAATCTACTTTTGTGAACCTGATATTAAGGCTTTACGATGTAACTGATGGTGCAATTCTCATAGATGATCAAGATATTTGTAATGTTACGCAGGATTCTTTGCGTGCAAAAATCGCAATGATCCCACAAGATCCATCGCTTTTTCATAGGACTTTGATGGAGAATATTCGCTATGGAAAAACAAATGCTAGCGATGATGAAGTAATTGAAGCGGCAAAAAAAGCACATGTTCATGAGTTTATTTCAAAATTACCCCAAGGTTATGATTCACTCGTTGGTGAAAGAGGTGTGAAACTTTCTGGTGGACAAAGGCAACGTATCGCAATTGCCAGAGCTATCTTAAAAAATGCTCCTATATTAATTCTGGATGAAGCAACTTCACAGCTTGATTCTGTGACTGAAAGTAATATTCAAGAATCTCTATGGGAGTTGATGCAAGATAAAACTACAATAGTAATAGCCCACCGCCTATCTACGCTTTTGCATATGGATCGCATTTTAGTGTTTGATCAAGGTAAGATTTTAGAAGATGGCACGCATCAGGAACTTCTTGATAAAAACGGAATGTATAAGACCCTATGGAATGCGCAAGTTGGTGGGTTTTTGCCGGATAAAAAAGAAGTGGAGATTGTATAATATTTTCTTAATCTAATGCTTCAATGTTTCCGACATAGGAAAAGTATCATCTTTATTTTCTATAGAGGAAGGCACACTATTTTGATTATCATCACCATCAATTGGAGTAGTAGGGTGCATTAAAGCAACTTTCATAACTTCATCAATATTCTTAGCAAAAACTACGTTGATCCCCTCTTTGATGCTTGCCGGAATCTCTTGCATATCTTTCTCATTTTCACTTGGTATAATCACAGTTTTGATTGATCCTCTGAGCGCTGCAAGCAATTTTTCTCTTAAGCCCCCAATAGCTAAAACTCTACCACGCAATGTCACTTCGCCTGTCATAGCAACATTTTTGTTAACTGGTATATTCGTCATAAGAGAAACAATAGACGTACATACCGCGCCGCCAGCAGAAGGGCCATCTTTTGGTACAGCACCCTCAGGTACATGCAAATGTATATCATTATTTTGGAATTTTTCGGGCTTTATACCAAAAAATAAACAATTCGATCGAATATAACTATACGCAGCTTTTATAGATTCTTGCATAACCTCTCCAAGCTTTCCTGTGTATTTTATTTCTCCCTTGCCCGGAATTAGGACTGATTCTATCATCAAAATATCACCACCTGTTTCAGTATAGGCGAGCCCAGTTACTATTCCTACTAAACTCTCATTTTCCGCAATGCCAAAGGTATATTTACGTACCCCTAAATAATCTTGTAAATTGTCAACCCCTACGGATATTTTCTTATTTTTATCAGTCAATATTTCTTTAACTGCCTTTCTCATGAGCTTTGCAAGCTCCCTTTCCATACTCCGCACACCACTTTCACGTGTATATAAACGTATCAACTCGTATAACGCCTCATTAGTTATGTCCCATTCCTTCTGATACAAACCATGCTCCTTCTTTAACTTCGGAATAAGGTGGTGTGTAGCAATACTGATTTTTTCATCTTCAGTATAACCAGACAATTGTATAATTTCCATCCTATCACGCAAAGGATGTGGTAAATTTAAGCTGTTTGCCGTAGCTACAAACATTACACTTGAAAGATCAAACTCAACTTCCAAGTAATGATCCGTAAAGTGTTTATTGTGCTCAGTATCTAAAACCTCAAGTAATGCAGATGCAGGATCGCCACGCGAATCAGAACCCATCTTATCTATTTCATCAAGCAGAAAAAGCGGGTTGCATGAATTAGCTTTTTTCATGTGTTGAATGATTTTACCAGGCATTGAGCCAATATAAGTTTTCCTATGCCCTCGTATCTCAGACTCATCACGCACACCACCAAGAGCTATGCGAACAAAATCTCTTCCTACTGCTCTTGCCATAGACTTAGCTAAAGAAGTTTTACCAACACCTGGCGGTCCAACTAAGCAAAGTATAGGACCTTTTATCTCTTTTACTCTTTTTAATACCGCTAAAAATTCTATTATTCTATCTTTTACTTTCTCTATGCCATAATGATTTTCATCTAAGATTTTCTTAGCTGCATTTAAGTTAATTTTTGCATCTTTGTACTTTCCCCATGGCAACTCAAGCAACCAATGCAAGTAACTAGATATAACTGTAGCTTCAGGAGAAATGGGATTCATTTTCTTGTATCTCTTCAAATCAGTTATAGCTTTCTCTCTTGCTTCCTGAGAAAGCTTTGTTTCATTTATCTTTTTTTCAAATTCATTGAGTATATTCCCTTCATCACCATTCTCAAATTCGCCTAATTCTTTCTGTATAGCTTTCAATTGCTCGTTAAGGTAGTAAACTTTCTGAGTGCTTTCAACTTGCGATTTAATTGTCTTATATAAACGGTTTTGTGCGTTCAAAATACTCATTTCTCTCTCAATAAAAGCAAAAGCTTTTTTTAAACGCTCTTCTGGGTCATAAGCCTCAAGTATACTTTGTTTATCTGATACTTTTATATTTAAATGTGAAGCTACCGTGTCTACAAGTTGATCAACTTCTTTGATTTGATCAATGGAGTTAATGGCAACCTCGGGTTGATTTTTCTTGTTTAGCTTACACCAGCTATCGAACGCGTCTACAACAGACCGCCTTAAAGCTTCTAAATCAATATTGTCTTCATCTTCTTTATAATAATTGTCTAACTCTACCCTGGCTTGTAATAAAGTATGAGAGCTAATATATTCTACAACTCTTCCCCTTCTTATCCCCCGGATTATAACTTTTACTGCATTGTCAGGTAATTTTATTAACGGTTGTACAATGCTTGCTAACACACCTACTTCATAAAGATCTTCAGGCTCTGGATTATCAACAGAGCCATCTTTCTGTGCTACAAGAAAAATCTCATTTTGGTGATTACTACTACTTATTGCATACTCTAGTGCATTAACAGATTTTTCTCTGCCTATGAATAAAGGCACCATTATATTTGGAAAAATTACTACATCTCTTAAAGGTAATACTGGCAATGCAGTAAAACTAGAGCTTACAGCACGTTCAATGTTCATAATATATGCCTCAAATTAATCATTAACCGTTATAACATTGCCATTGTTATTATGATTAACCGTTGCTTTTCCTAATTCTACCATTTTCTTAGTGATTACTATAGTGCTACCTTCAAAGCCTCCGTTTCCAGATGTATACATAATGTCAAGCAAAAGTGACTCCAAGATAGCACGTAACATTCTTGCACCTGTTTTGTAGCTTATAGCCTTTTTAGCAATAGCTGATATTGCTTCATCTGAAAACTCAAGGTTTACTTTGCTAAACGCAAGCAATGCTTTGTACTGTTTTATTAGTGCATTCCTTGGCTCTGTCAACACATGTATTAAATCTTCATGATCCAGCTCATCTAAAACAGCAGTTATTGGAACCCGCCCTACAAATTCGGGTATTAAACCGAATTTGATTAAATCTTCAGGTTGAACATCATGTAAAGCATTCTTTTTCTTTTGCTCTTTAGACTGACTTATATCTGCTCCAAAGCCAACTGACGTTCCCTTTTTTCTCGCTTCAATAATTTTATCGAGGCCTTCAAAAGCTCCTCCACAAATAAACAGTATGTTACTAGTATCCACTTGTATAAACTCTTGTTGTGGGTGTTTTCGCCCTCCTTGTGGCGGAACATAAGCAACTGTACCCTCCATAATCTTAAGCAGAGCTTGCTGGACCCCTTCACCTGAAACGTCACGGGTTATTGAAGTGCTTTCAGATTTTCTTGTAATCTTGTCTATTTCATCTATAAACACTATACCACGCTGTGCTTTTACAACGTCATAATTTGCAGCTTGTAATAAACGCGACAACACGCTTTCTACATCATCACCCACATAACCTGCCTCAGTTAAAGTTGTCGCATCAGCCATAGCAAATGGCACATCTGAAACTTTAGCAAGTGTTTTGGCTAGCAAAGTCTTACCAGAACCAGTGGGACCAATAAGCATTATATTTGACTTCTCGATTTCAATATCACTTATAGCATGAAATTGTACCATGGATTGACAATGGTTATACATAGCTACAGATAAAACGTGTTGCGCGTGTTCTTGACCTACAACATGCTTGCTGAGAAAGTTTTTTATATCCTCAGGTTTCTTTAGTAATAGCTTCATATCAGATATACGATCTGAATTAAAAGATCTATCTTTCTTTTGACTTATTGCTTTATGGGATAATTCTATGCACTCATTACAAATAAACACCTTTAAACCATCCGAAGAGTTAGTAATCAATTTATCTACTTCATCTTGCGCCTTGTTGCAAAAAGAACAGTAGTGTAAATCATTATTGTTATCCATTAACCCACCTTTTGTTTAACTTTAATATTTTCAATTTCAATATCTGTACGCTCAGCTATCACCCTGTCAATTAAGCCAATTTTCCTTGCTTCTTCAGGATCCATGAATTTATCTCTTTCCATCATTCCTTCAATTTTCTTCAGTGAATTTCCAGTATGTTTTTCATAAATTTGATTTAGTTTTTTCTTAACCCGCAAAATTTCATTAGCATGTATTTCTATATCAGTTGCTTGACCATGATAACCACCAGATGGCTGATGTATCATAATTCTTGAATGAGGTAGAGAGTAGCGCTTACCTTTTGTACCAGCTGCAAGCAATAAAGAACCCATAGACGCAGCTTGACCTATACATAAAGTTGAAACGTCTGGGTTTATATATTGCATTGTATCGTAGATCGACAAACCAGCAGTTACAACACCACCTGGTGAGTTGATGTACATACAAATGTCTTTATCGGGATTTTCCGATTCTAAAAATAAAAGCTGTGCTACTATTACACTGGCCATGTTGTCCTCAATAGGACCTGTTACAAAAATTATTCTTTCTTTCACTAGTCTTGAATATATGTCATAAGCGCGCTCACCGCGACTAGTTTGTTCAACTACAATTGGTATAAGAGTCATACCTTTTCCTACTAAATATTATCAAATAATTCCTTTAATTCTTTCACAGAAATAATCTGCTCTTCTTTACTAACTTTTTCTATTATATAATCTGTCACTTTATACTCAAGCGCTTGCCCTCTAACTAATTCTTGAAATTGTTTATTTGATTCAAAATGCTTAAGTACTCTGTCAAATTGCACATCTTTACTGACATATTGATTTACAATAACACTCAAAACATCATTTTGAGTTAATGATATTTTATGTTCTGCACTAAATTTCATAAATAACATAGCAAGCTTTACACGTTTTTCAGCTTCTTTACGAGAATCATTTTGAGCACCCAATTCTCCTTCCATTCTTTGTTGCTCTTGTTTTACTATGTCTGTGGGTAAATCAAAACTATAGTTAGCATCCAAATAATCAAACAGCTCCTTTTTAATTAAGAGATTTCTCATTTCGGTGCACTGATCACCAATCATTTTTTTTGCATGATTTATTAGCAAAGAATAATCTTTAAACCCAATACTCTTAGCTATTTCATCATCATTTTCAAAATCTTTGGCAATTTGAATCTCATTAACTCGCACAGAAAAATCAGCTTCCTGTCCTGCAAGGGAAATGGCTTGGTAATTTTCAGGAAATTTCAACTTAAAGTTCTTTGTTTCTCCCTTTTTCATACCAGTTAATTGATCTTCAAAACCATTAATAAATGTGCCAGACCCTAAATTAACGGCAAAATTTTTGCTACTTCCACCTTGAAAGAGCTTATTCCTAATCCGCCCTTCAAAATCAATTATCAATTTATCCCCATCTTTCGCTTGATAAGAAGCATCATCAACAGAGGCAAAATTGGGGAACTTTGTTTTGATAGAATCAATAAATTCTTTTATATCTTCCTCTTCAATCTTTGCTTCAATTTTCTTTAAGTTTATTTTGTCAAGATCTATCATCGGTACTTCAGGCATCGACTCAAAAGATAGCTTGTATACAAAATTGCCCTCCTCATTTTCTTTGCCCAGATCTGGTAATGATATAACATCAACCTTAGGATAAATGTGAGACTTGACTTCAATTTTTTTCATCAAATCACTTGAGCAATAATCAATTGTATTATTTATCACATATTCCAAAGCCTCGTTTTTATAATTTGCAACAACAAGGTCATAGGGCATCTTTCCAGCCCTAAATCCAGGTGATTTTGCATTTTCTGCTATCTCTTGCAACCTGGAATTTACCTTTTGTTTTATATAATCACTACCAACTGTGATTTCATACTCATACTTTAGTTTATCTATACTAAGCTCTTTGTAGGTATATACGCTACTTACTTCGACTGTATTTTGAGGTATATTATTAGACATCATAATTCATTTATTAACATTTTAATTCATATCTTAATAGAGTCATTTTACCAGAATTTAAGTTAAACACAATCCTTAAGAACAGGTTTTTACACAAACAAAAGTGTATTTAGTGATTATAAATTTTCCCTTAAAACCTAAGTTACATGACTTTAAAGTGCGGATAGAGGGACTTGAACCCCCACGAGCAAGCTCACCAGGACCTAAACCTGGCACGTCTACCAATTCCGCCATATCCGCAAGAAATTTTCAGTACCCTATTATAGGTATTCCATTAAAAATATTCAAGGTTTAAAGTCTTACTTAATTTATGGTATTTACACAATCAAAAAAGCTTATTAACATTTCTTAATGAAAGCTCTAAACCCTGAAAATCAATAATGAGATTAATAACAAGCTTCTTACTCGCAATTTTTTTGATTACACAAAGTGGTTGCACAACCCTTATAATAGGTGGTGTGGTGGCTACAGCGACAGCAACAGCAATAACAATGCAGGACAAATCCTTGGGAAATATCATTGATGATACGACTATGGTCATCAGAATTAATAAGGGGCTCTTAAAACATGGGCTATTTTCATCCATAAAGGTTAAAGTAAGTGAAGGAAGAGTATTGCTCATTGAAAGTGTTGACACTCCTGAAAAACAACTTACAGCAGAAAAAATAGCTTGGCAGCAAAAAGAAATTAAAGAAGTGATAAATGAAATAAGAGTAATACCAATTCAAATGGCTTCCATGCTAGACACCACTGTAGATGGCATGATAACAGCGGAAATAAGAACAAGACTCCTGGGAAAAAGAAATATTAAGTCAATTAATTATAGCGTTAATACGGTTGATAGAGTTGTTTATTTGATGGGTATAGCCCAAAATAAAGCGGAATTAAAAGCTGTAATAGCAATTGCAAGAAAAGTAAAGGGAGTAAAACAAGTTGTAAGTTATGTACGATATAGGTACAGTAAGTTACGCCATTAGGCAAAAATCGCTTTCAAATTATAACATTTGTACAATTGTGACAATAGGTAGAGAACATAAATGAAAGTTGCCTTTCAGATGGATGAAAATATAAATTTTGAAACTGACACTACATTCGTGCTAATAAAGGAAGCACAAAGGAGGAAGCACGAAGTTTTTGTCTATGCTCCTAACAATTTAGCACTAAAGCTAAACCATCCAATTGCTCTGGCTCAGAAAGTCAGCGTTGATGATTTTAGTTTTATCTCTAAAGAGGATGTAGCAATCAACTTGAATGAAATGGACATCATATTTATCAGACAGGATCCACCCTTTGATATGCGTTATATTACAACAACATATATCTTAGAAAAAACCAGCGCATTGGTAATTAACAATCCAACAGAAATAAGAAATTGTCCTGAAAAATTGATAACTTCATTATTTCCAGAGCTAATTCCGCCAACTTTGATTACTGAAAATATATCAATGATTAGAGATTTCTACTACAACTATCAAGATATTATTCTGAAGCCATTGTATAGTTATGGAGGAAACGATGTGATAAGAATACAAGATGAGAATAGTATTCAAGTAGTAGTGGATCTCATGATAGCAAAATACGAATGCCCTGTGATTGCACAATCATTTTGTAAAAACATAGATAAAGATAAAAGAATATTGCTACTTTATGGCCAACCAATTGGTGTAATGAAACGAATTCCAAAAATCAGTGGAGAGATCAGAACAAACATGCGACTTGGAGCAAGTTTTGAGCCCGCTCAAATGAACGATAGAAACAATGAAATATGTAACAAAATTGGTCCTGAATTAAAGAAAAGAGGGCTAATATTTGTTGGTATTGATATTATAGATGACTTCCTGCTCGAAATTAACACAACTTCACCCACGGGAGTAGTTTATATCAATAAATTGTATAATATATCGCTAGAAAAGGATCTTTGGGACGTGTTTGAAGAAAAAGCAAGCAGCCATCAACTAAACCTGTGAACAATCACCTTAACAAACTCAGTAGTCCCATTCTTTATCCCTGTTTTTTCTGTACTATTGGTCATATCACGCAATTTTTGAGAATTATTTAATAGATCAAATAGTACCTCTGTTAGATTTTTTTTTGCTTCACTATTCTGCTTAACTATTATAGCTGCTCTCGAGTCTTCAATATATTTTGCGTTATAAAATTGGTGATTATCTTTTGAGTAAGGGTAAGGAATATATATAGCAGAACGCCTAGCAAGAGTGATCTCTGCTATTGAAGTTGCTCCTGCTCTGCTAATTACCAAGTGAGCATTGGCCAGTCTATTCTCCATATCATCAAAAAATTCACTCAATTCACAATCGATCTTTTCACTTTTGTATAGACTTTTGACCTTGTTTACATTTTTCTTCGTACATTGCTGCGTCACTCTAATTTTCTTTTTCATTTTAATAGGTAAATCACAAATTACGCTGCTTACTACATCATCAAAAAAATTTGCACCTTGGCTGCCTGCTATGACCAATATATTTAGGATTTTCTCAGTGCTAGAATGGCTCTGTGCTTTTATATCAACAAAATTTCCTGTAAAAATACATTTATTGCCCTCTGCATATTTAGTCTCCGGAAAGCTGGTTGCAATTAATTTTGCACTCTTGAAAAAGAATCTATTTACTCTCCCTAAAACTGTGTTTTGTTCATGTAAAATTATAGGTATAGAAAGAACTCTTGCTGCAAGAAGAGTTGGAAAAGAAGCATAGCTACCAAAACCAATGACCGATTTTGGTTTTAATTTTCTTACTTGATACAGTGCTAACATAGAGCTGTATATCAAGAAAAGGAAAAACTTAAATTTGTTGCTGCTTGGTCTACGTAATGGTAAGGTGTAGCTTTCTATGTCGGTATTTTTATTTGTTTTTTTATCAGTGAATAATATGCAATTGTATCCTTGTGTCTTTAGTGCTTTTGCTAAAGCTATGGCCGGAAAGATATGCCCACCTGTGCCACCTGTTGCTAAAATAATATCCATCTGTAAATAATAAATCCTAGATTGTTAACTGTTATTTAACAATTTGCACGTAGAATTTTATTAAGCGTTATGATAGTTGAGTTAAAAATGCCTAAAAGTAATAGTAAAAAAGAACCTAATGAGAAAAATAAACCTCAAGAACAAAGAGAAGGCAGAAGCGGAGGTTTTTTAGAACTGCTAAAAAATATAATAAAAATTCTTTTCAATTCGGTCGTTGACCTACCTGAGCACGAGCAGCATAATAAAATGAAAAGCACTAATCTACAACAAGGTTTGGATACTAAAGGAAAAGGCCCAGAAGATCTTCATCCAAAGGCAAAGCTTGAAGTTAAAGAAGCAGCTAAGGGATTGAAAGAAGAGTTACAGAATTCTGATGCTGGTGGTAATCAATCTATTGAAACTAAAGTGCCTAATCAAACTACTACTCAAGACATTGACAACTCTAAAACGATGGAACGTTAGTTCAACTATTTAACATCTGCAGCAAGCACTGATTCATGTATCATCTCTGAAATGGTTGGATGAGGAAAAATCGTAGATTTTATGTCGAAGTCTGTTCCTTCTAGTTGCTTTACAAGAGCAAAATTGCTAATTAACTCCGTTACTTCTGCACCTATCATGTGGCTACCCAGAATTTCTCCGGTTTTTTTATCTATAATCGTTTTCACTAACCCTTCAGTTTCACTGAGTGCAACAGACTTACCATTAAAATTAGAGTGAAATTTTCCTATTTTTATATCATACCCACCTTTTATTGCCTGTTCCTCAGTAAGGCCGATGCTCGCTATTTGTGGATGAGAATAAGTGCAATTTGGTATGCATTCTTTTTTTAACGCATGAGCATTTTTACCAGCAATCTTTTCAATGCAGATCACGGCTTCATGGCTCGCTTTATGTGCTAAACATGGTGGGCCAGCTACATCACCTATTGCATACACATTTGATTCACTAGTTTCATACCATTCATTCGTTTCAATAAAGCCAGAAGGGCTTAATTTAATTTTTGTATTTTCTAAACCTATATTTTCAATATTTGCTTGAATTCCAACCGCAACAATCACCCTCTCAAATTCTTTGCTCTCACCACTACTTAGTAGCACTTGAGCAGAGTCTTTACTTTTAGTAAGAGCTTTTACGCTACTGCTTGTATATATTTCTATCCCCTGTTTTGTGAATATTTCTTGTGCTAAATCTGAAATGTCCTTATCCTCCAGCGGCAAAATAGTGCTCTTTATCTCTATGATTGTTACATCAACACCCAAAGTACTATAAAAACTTGCAAATTCTATTCCAATTGCACCAGACCCTATAATTAGTAGCGATTTTGGTAATCTCTCTGGAGTCATAGCGTGCTGCGCATTCCATATTAAATCTCCATCTGCCTCTATTCCAGGCAGATTCCGTGCCCTCACGCCTGTTGCTAAAATGATATGCTTGGAAACAATTTCTTGTTCTTCCTTATCGCCAGCAACTTTTATAGTACCATTGCCTGCAAGTTTACCAAAGCCCTGATGAACTTTGATGTTATTCTTCTTCATCAAATAAGCAACACCGCTTGACAATTTATCAACAACGTTTCTTGAATATTTCACTATTGATTGTATATCAAAATTCGCTCCCTTTACTTCTATACCAAACTCTTTTGATCTTTTTATTAGCCTATAAACCTCAGATGCTCTAAGCAGTGATTTTGTTGGTATACATCCCCAATTTAAGCATATACCGCCTAAATTTTTTTCTTTTTCTACAATTGCAGTTTTAAACCCAAGCTGTGCCGCCCTAATTGCCGCTATATAACCACCAGGACCGCTACCTATAACCGTAATATCATACTCATTCATCAGTTTTCTTCGTATTCAAAAAGATTATATATAACAGATGGAACCCGTATGATCAATATTCAGGTAGCTGACAACATAGAAACGAAAAACTTACTTGACAAACTCCGCCAGCCCCCGTATCATGAAACTGAAGCTATTGTATTTGCTTTCGCCAATCTGCAGATTAAAAGGTAAGGATTACTTAATGTATCGGCGTCTTATGTTCAATTTTTTGCAGTATATAGATACTGTATGTCTTTACAAAACTTCATCTACATCTAGATTTTTATCTAAATAAGCTGAACGCGCTTATAAAGCGTTACAAGACATCAAAAAATGCCAATACTCGACAGAGATAGTAAAAGACTAGCTAACTCGGGGATTCTTTGTCTTTTTTTCTGCTTGGTAAATTTCTTAAACATTTGCAGCGTAGGTTAGTTGCAATTAAAAGCAGCTGAATTTCGCTTGTCAAGCGTTTAAAACATAAAAAACGCCAATATTTTAAAGCGGATAATAACCCCAGGGCTTCTTTTGCCTTTTTTTTCACTTGGTAAATTTCTTAACGTTTGTAGCTAAACAACAACCGTCATCCCGCTACTTGTTAGCGGGATCTCTTGTTAGCGGCTGAGATACCGCGAATGAATCGCGGTATGACGTAGGACTGCTGTTATCCCAGTGCCCAGACACTGGGATCCAGTTTTCTTTACAAATTCACCAAAAATGTTTCATTCTATAACGCAAAACCCATACTCACCAAACCCAATGCATTACTTGCAATTAAGTTTTCTGGATCCCAGTGTCTGGGCACTGGGATGACATCATAGGGGCACTGGGATGACACCCTGACAATCGTCATCCCGCTGCTTGTTAGCGGGATCTCTTGTTAGCGGCTGAGATACCGCGAATGAATCGCGGTATGACGTAGGACTGCTGTCATCCCAGTGCCCAGACACTGGGATCTAGCCTTTATTATTTGGTTGAAATTAAGTCTTCTGGATCCCAGTGTTAGCTACTTTCATGACATCATCATAAAGTAAAATGAGATCCCAGTGTCACGCACTGGGATGACATTATAGGGGCACTGGGATGACAAGAAGAGGGCACTGGGATGACAGGAGAGGGAGGCTACTTGGATGACACCCTGACAATCGTCATCCCGCTGCTTGTTAGCGCTTACTATTACCCACAAATAAAAACATAGTATTGTATTTACTCAAATAATTTAATTTTATTAACCTGAAAGCTTATTAGATTAAAATTATTAAACTAAGAGTTATAATTTTAGCAACTAAAAGCTGTAAATTGCACCATATAAACAGTTATTTCAAGCAAAAGTTATGCCATTAAGAGCTATGCAACAAACATTTATATTTGTGGGTAATAGTAAGATCTAAATCCGATAGAGCATTGTTGGCACACCATCAAAAGTCGCCTCAGACCTCTAATGCATCAATGTACAGACTTACACCTTTTAGTTGGTAATACCATTTTAGACGTTTATCATTCGTTTTAGAAAATACTATAGTAGCGGAATGACGAATTTTTGTTTTTCAAATTGTCGTAAGTCAGTTTAGCTATATAAAACATAGTATAAAAAGAGCTATTTCAGCAAAGTTTCAAACAAATAAAGTTCATTAGCCTCACAATTGGCACTTTATGGGATATACTTGATACATAAATTTAAAACACAAGTTAACGAATTATTATGATTTTTACCAAGATAATAATATAGTAAGATTTGGTAGTGAAGTATCAAAATGGAAAAATACACCAACGCATGGTTTAATAAGAAAGATAATCATGATTGTGCAAACGATGGTACTTGCGGGCAATCTATAACGGATTTTAGGATTGGTAATACAGACATTTCTTTTTTTGATAGTAACAAAAACTTAATTGCCAAAGTACCTAAACTACCAAAGTATTCTAGGGATAAATATGGGCATCAATTGTATAAGGAAGCTGAGTCAAAGCAGTTCAATTATTTTTCCACAAATATACATGATGTTTTGTCTAACAGCTTTACCGTTAAATACGGGTATATAAATTGTACTATAAAATACGACAACTTATCTGAGCAAGAACAAAACCAAATAGAAACAGACATTAAAACTGCCTATGAGGCATTTAAAGAAAAGTTTTGCTTCAAAGATAGTAGCATAATTAAAGATATAACGGTTTACATTTTTAATAATAGAAGCGATTATACAAAGTATAACAATCTTCTCGGCATAGATGAAGATGGTGGTCCAGGATATATTACACGAGGAGTAACAGATTGTCAGAATATTCTGACATATAAGCAAAGTGCCATGGATTTTGTTCTAGGTCATGAGCTAGGCCACATATTTCAATTGCGTTTTTCACCATCGGCAACAGTCAAAGATTTGAGTACTCAGGATACTGAACTCATAGCAAATGTTGTTGGACGAGAAGTAGAAGAAAAAAATTATAAAGCTATTTGCAAGCAGATGGGTGTAGATGAATATAAATACGATGGATGGAGTTTTATTTTTAAATACATAGGTACAACTGGTAGTGTATACCGCCTAAACCTTTCAGAAGAAGAGAAATTTCAAATTATACAACGTGTCAAGAGTTCTGGACTAGATGAATATGAAGACCATGGATGGATGTTTAAATTTAAATATAAAGATACAACTGGTAGTATATACCTCAAGGACCTTTCAGAAGCAGAGAAATTTCAAATTATACAACGTGTCAAGAATTCTGGACTAGATGAATATGAAGATCGTGAATCAATGTTTAGTTTTAAATACAAAGGCACCACTTATAGAGCAGAACACAGAGATTATCTTTCAGCAGAAGAAGAAAAACTTCAATTTATCAAAGACATTAAGAACTCTCATGAATCGCTCGTTAGTGAATGTGATGGATTGGGGAATGAGAATACAACTTTAGTGATTTACGTTGATGAAAATAAGGAGATAAGTCAAATGTATTTTCATAATCTAGACAAGAATATATTCAAATGGTTAGATAAGACACTTATAA
Source organism: Drosophila ananassae (assembly GCF_017639315.1). Taxonomy (NCBI): domain Eukaryota; kingdom Metazoa; phylum Arthropoda; class Insecta; order Diptera; family Drosophilidae; genus Drosophila; species Drosophila ananassae. The sequence goes on from NW_025319039.1 coordinate 428,624, forward strand.
GCAGAAGTAAACCTGAAGAAGATGTGGATGACACAGCAGGAAAAGAGCCTGAACCAGAATCAGCCGAAGAGGATACTCAGCAACCCAGTAATTTCTTATCCAATATTTTTTCAACAATTAAATCCATTATTGATTCTATCTCATCACTCTTTTCATGGTTATTTGGGTCGAAAGAGAAAGAGTCTAATCAACAATCTGATGATAATCCTTCTTTGTTTAAGCTCGATGCTAATGAGTTAGATCACGAAGTTAAGCCTGATGCCAATGAGTTAGGTCACGATGTTAGAGATCACTTATCAGACAATTATAACCATTACAACTCATCTGATGGGCTAATGTAATATAGCTAATTTACAGTATCTGTTCAGATGCATGGCTAATGTACAAATATTGAAACAAAAATTCCAGTGCCCCTGTGATGTCATTCCAGTGCTTGACACTGGAATCCAGCTTTTAATCGAAAATGTTGTATAGTACACAATCAAATTTTCTGGATCCCAGTGGGCTTTATTGCATCGCTCAAGTGAAAAGAACTGGCAGTTACTGACAAAATTCATTATAAATAGCCATTTAACTGTTGAAGAAAAAATATGCCACAAAAAATGAGAGTCAGTAACTGCCATGAATATAACAAATTTCTCCAAGAAAGAGGAAGCATTTTTTGTTATATCAATGACGCCATAGAAAATTGGTACGAGAATTGTCCAAAAATGCAGGGCGGCAACTATATTTATAGTGATAAAGTTGTGATTTTGGTGCATATAATCGTCAGTTTCTTTAGAATTGGTTTAAGACAAACAGTCGGGTTTATAAAAGGGTATTTGCAACAAATAGGAAGAGATTTGCAGCTATTCACAAGCATCAAAAGAAACTTAATATTAAGATAAATGATTGCAGAATTGATAAAAATAATATGGAAGATATCGAAATTGCTATAGACAGTACAGGAATTAGTATATACAACAACACACAGCAAGGAAAATAGCACTGACAGAAAATATCGTGGCTATGAGCAAACGAGAAAATTGCACGTAATGTTGAATATAAACAACAAAAAAGCCATAGCTGTAAAATACAGTAACGGTGTCTACTCTGATCACTATGGAGCTTGTGATTTGCTAAAAGAAGTTGATTTTCAGCATGCCATAAAAGCACTATATGCAGATAGAGCATATGACAGAGAAAAGCTCTATAAGCTGTGTAATCAATATGGTATAAAAACGAAAATTCCTCCGAAAAACAACGCAGCAGAGCATCCAAAGTTAGACTATATGGCTGAGAGAAATTCTGCAGTCAAGCTCATAAAGTCATATGATGAAGATGGTATAAAGAAGTGGAAAAAAGAGATGAGTTATGGAAAAAGATCTTATATAGAAAGTTTTTTCTCGCGACTGAAACAAACATTTGGATTTAGTTTTAGGAACAAATCTGAAATGAATCGTGAGAGGGAACTGCTACTCAAATGTTATTTGCTTAATAAATTCACTGATATTGGTATGGCTAAATTTGAGATAGTTACATGAATTTACCATAAATCACCATCTCATAAAGTGTGATGCAACAAAGCCATCCCAGTGTCAAGCACTGGGATGACACCCATTTGTTCCTATAGTTGTCTTTTCTCGTCTACCTTATTTTGCCACTCTGCTGAACAGATACAATTTACAACCACCCCCCTACCCTTTTTAGTTGTTCAGCAAATATAGAGAGGTTAAAGGGAGTGGTATTACTTAAACAACTAAATAAAAAACCAGGTAGATCATTCTGAAATTCTTGCATTTTTGTCCATAATTTTGTTAAATAACTTCCCTTTTGGTCATATCGAACCAAATTTCTTTTTCACACCACCTTTTAAGCCACTTTCGTTAGTTTTTGTCATAATGCGATCAAACACTCCCAATAACCTCTTTAATAGGTTTGGAGTTAGCGAAGAGATAAGATCAACAGATACGTTATTGTTTTTGTCATCACCACTTGCTTTATAGTCTATTGAAACGATTCCCCTACTTTTCCCACCAGTAAGAAGTTTTCCAATTATAGGAATTTTTAACAAAGATTTATTAATTGAATATGCTGGTATTACTTGTCCTGCAACCTGGAATTTATAATTTCTAATATCGAGCTTACCACCAGTGCTAATACCTAACTCCGCCCCTTCAAGCCAAGATTCTTCAATTTCAATAGTGCCATCTTTGTATGAAAAAGGTGCATTACATTTGTAAAAGTATACACCTTCATTTTTTATGGCATTTACAATGCCAGGCAATGAAGACATCGACAATAAAGTAGTAAGTAGTGGAGCATCTTTGATGTAGAAATTGCTAATGGATAACGTACCATAATGTTCTCCACTTTCTCTCTGAGGAGAGAGATAAAAAGACAATTTGCCGTTTTTAATTGATTTACTAATGCCTAAGGAACGCAAAAGCATACCTGAATTATCCGCATATATTTCGAGCCCTATTCCACTGTATTCTGCTAGTATGTTGCTGCTATCTTCCAGAAACTGCCCTGTAAATTGACTTCCTTTGCAATTACCTTTAGTACAGGTTACATTCAGCTTAGCATTTTTGATAACGATGCCTTCTTTCATAATTACATTGTCAACATTCATACTAATCTCTATATCTTTATTTAATCCATTACTGTTTTTGCCAAGCAAGCCTAAAATATCACTTAAGTTAATTTCCTCACCATAAATAGTTATGGCATTTTTCTCCTTACCTGATTCAATTTCTATACTAAAATCATTATCAGGCAATTTAAAGCTACTAGAATTTAAATATAAATTTCCATTTTCTACTCTTCCGCTGAATTTTATATCTAGGTCATTTCCTACAATGTCTAATTTATCTACTAACAATTCACCTGCTCCTTTTAACCTTGTAGAAAACAAAATTTTATTGTGATCTTCAAAGCGATTTTTCCACCCTAAGTAGCTTGAATGTGATTCAAATTCTGATAAATCTATATCACCATTAACATACCCCGTCTTATCTTGATTTATCACTGACTCTAAATTTGCACTGACATAGCCACTATCAAAATTAAATATTTGAGCGGGTAAATCTCCGGTCAAATTCCAGGCGAAACTTTCATTCCTATTGCTACTTTTCAGGTCAAATAATAGCTGTGTGTTATTCACCATACCACTACCATTTAAATCTATAAAGTCACTGCCAAAACTAAGCTTAATATCATATTTACCAAGACTTGCATTATAGACGGCCAAATTGTCAATTTCAGAATGAAAATTTGCTGAGAAGTCTACTTTTTTGTCATCAGCATTTAGATTAAAAATGCGAAAATTAAATACGGATTTTGCCATTCCACTTACTTTATCCCTTTCAACCTTCACCACATCATCCAGCTTAAATCTTATAGGCTCATATAAACCATACGCATCACTTACAGCTTGGCCATTAATGGTTAGAACTGAATTTTCCTTATTTAGAGATTTCATTTCAATATCACCACCATTAACAGTGAAATTCTGAAACTTAGCGCTATTTACAGTAATTTCAAGATCGTTATTCTTGATAATCAAATCACCCTTTAATTCCTTTACTTGCTCAAAATCTTCATCAAATTTTACGCTACCGTTTTCTATATCAGCAACAATTACAATGTCTGACAGATCGTCATCAACCAATTTGCCATTGAAACTTACAATGGTATTTAAAACATCCCCATCAATATTATCACAATACCAGCTTTTAAATTTACTATTCACTACACCATCTGGTACATAAGTACATAAATCTTTTGCAGCAAACTTACTAATATTAATTCTAAGCAAAGCATGACTTGTACTAAAGTTCATTTTGCCTATTAAAGAGAGATACGTGCCATTTAACTTAAAATGAAAGTTTTTTACACTAATAATTCCATCACTATATGTTAAATTTATATTTACATTAGTTAAGGCCAAATTTTTGTTCAAATAATTTTCTGTATTCAATACGTATATATTTCCATCTACAATTTCATCCTTTTTATTAATTTTCACTGAGAAGCTTCCTTTGAATCCTATATTTTTGTCCAAATTGTAGCTTTTAACTAATGTAGAAAACTCGCTTAATAGTCCCAATTTTAGATCATAAAATGTCCCGTACACATTTAGCAAATTGTTGCGATTTTTTATCGTAATTGATAAATCATCCAAAAATCCCTTTTCATCTTTTGTATTCACATGAATATCTAAAACATTAAAATCTTCCCCCTTCCCTATATATAATCTATCAATAAAAAATTCATCTTCTGTGCTTTTATCAATAGCGATGTTAGTAAATTCAATTTTTGAATCCGCATTTAAGTCAAAAAAAAATTCCCTTATTGTTTTTACTGAGTTTTGCAGATTAAAATTTACTGTTTTAAAGTCAGCTTCTTTCTGATTGATACATACATGCACATTATCAGCCGAAACCTGAGAGAGATTTGTGCTAGCTTTAAATAAGGAACTTAACTTAAAATGTACAAAAAGCTCAGGAACTTTTATAGTAAAATTAGGGTTTGCTATTGCCAAATCTGTAATGACTAAATACGGATCTTTGCCATCTTTCTGCCAAACAACTGAGGTATTCTCCATATTAACGCTTGAGCCAACAAATATTTTTGATATTTTATGTTTAACATAAAAATTAATATAATTAATATTGATTTCTAAAGGCTTTAAAAAAATAAAGAAGCACAATATGAACAATAAAGCTACGGAAAATAATACAGTAATTTTTTTAAGCATCGATTATTGCTTTTCTCGCTAAACTATCAGCCTCCTCATTATACTTATCGCCACTGTGTGCTTTAACCCACTTCCAATCAATTTCGTGTTGTGAAGCAACGTTGTCTAGCTCTTTCCACAATTCCATATTTTTTACTGATTTTTTATTACTTGTTTTCCAGCCATTCATTTTCCACTTATTTATCCACTCTGTTATGCCATGTTTAACATAAAGACTATCCGTATATAAATTAATATTACAAGAAAATTTCAATACTTTCAGCCCATTGATCACCGCTGTTAACTCCATTTTATTGTTTGTGGTATTTTCTTCTCTACCATAAATGTCTTTTCTATAATCTTGAAATAATATGATAGCTGCCCATCCTCCCGCTCCAGGATTACCAGAACACGCCCCATCCGTATATATTGCCACTTCCTTTTTGCTCATCTTTAACTGTAATGAATTAATAAAGTATATAGTTGCTTCTATGAAAGCACAATTTCTAAAGGTAGTTTAAGCTGCACCTTTAAATTTTATTATAGAAACAAAAAAAAGTGTGACAACGAGCATTACCAAAAGGAAAAGTAAAAAACAGTTTTTATGCTTCTGCCGTTCTTTCATAATTAAAATAAATCAATAGAACAAAAAATAATACTGGCGAATAGGGAAAATAGATAAGAAATTGAGTAAGAAAACATTTGTTTCTGTGAGTTGTGGTTCTTGAATCTGAGAATTGATATAGCGTACCAAATAAAGATGCAACCTGCAAAAATTGCCATGCTTAGATAAAGTAAAGCCTTTTTCAAAAATAGAGCCGGAAGCAAGCTAGTTAGCACCAGCAAAACACTATAAATTAATATATATTTTCTTGTTTTTTCCGGACCATAAACAATATTGAACATTGGAATTGATGCCTTTGCATAGTCTTCAGACTTATTTAAAGATAGGGCCCAAAAGTGTGGTGGAGTCCACATAAAAATTACTAAAAATAAAATGAAACTTTCCCAACTTACAGAATTAGTCACAGCTGCCCAGCCAATCATTGGAGGGAAAGCACCTGCTGCACCACCGATAACGATATTCTGCGGAGTACGCCTTTTTAGCCAAATTGTATATATGAAAACGTAAAATAATATGCTAACAGCAAGCAAAGCAGCAGAAATATAGTTTACTGCTATTGCCATGATAAATACTGACAATATTCCAAGAGTTATACCAAATTCAAGCGCACTTTCTGCAGAAACTCTACCTGAGGGTATAGGGCGGTTTTTTGTCCTTTCCATGAGCAGATCTATGTCTCTGTCATACCACATATTTATAGCACCTGCAGATCCTGAGCCAAGAGCAACACATATAAGAGATATTAGTGCTAGAAAAGGGTGCATACTACCTGGTGCAGTAACCATACCAGCAACTGCAGTAAATACCACAAGATACATTATCCTTGGCTTCAGCAAACGCCAAAAATCCAGTATTGTTGATTCAACATTTAGCAAAACACTTGTGTACATTCTATTTTACCACTGGTGGTTTTTCGAAAGTATGAAAAGGCGGTGGTGAAGATACCGTCCATTCCAAGGTGTCACCTCCCCAAGGATTATCTCCAGCTTTCTTGCCCCATTTAAAAAGATGTATAACTATAAACACAAAAAACATAACTGAAACAAAGGACATATACGAACCAATTGAGGATATATAATTCCAAGGGATAAACGCATCAGGATAATCAGGTATACGCCTTGGCATACCAGCTAATCCTAAGAAATGTTGAGGTAAAAAAGTGATATTGGTGCTAATAAAAGTAAGCCAAAAGTGGATTTGACCTAAGCGCTCATTATATTGTTTACCCGACATTTTACCAATCCAATAATAAAAGCCAGCAAAAGCTCCAAATAATGCAGCAAGTGACATGACATAATGGAAGTGAGCAACAACATAATAGGTGTCGTGCAGGAGCTTATCTATTCCACCATGAGAAAGAATTATTCCCGTTATGCCACCGCCAACAAACATAAAAATAAAACCTAGTGCAAATAGCATAGGGGTTTTAAACTCAATTGCTCCGCCCCACATAGTTGCAATCCAGCTAAAGACTTTTACACCAGTTATAACACCGATAAAAATTGTGGTAGTGCTAAAAAATGCAGCAGCGTCAGCACTAAGCCCAACAGTGAACATATGGTGAGCCCAAACCATAAAGCCAAATACTGCTATACCTATCATTGCATAAACCATCCCTATGTAACCAAATACAGGTCTGTGAGAAAAAGTTGATACAACCTGACTTATGATGCCAAATGCAGGAAAAATAATTACGTAAACTTCTGGATGACCAAAAAACCAAAATAGATGTTGAAATAACACAGGATCGCCACCACCGGCAGGATCAAAAAAGGAAGTACCAATATTGCGATCAGTAAGAAGCATAGTTATAGCACCGGCAAGCACTGGTAAGGCAACAATCAACATAAATGCTGTTAGCAAGACAGACCAAACAAACAGTGGCATCTTAGTTAATGACATGCCTTTTGCGCGCATGTTAAATATAGTAACTATAAAGTTGATCGCCCCAACAATTGACGACATACCAGCAACATGAAGTGCAAGTATAGCAATGTCAACTCCTGCACTTGGATGGGACATTACCTGTGATAAAGGTGGATATAAAGTCCAACCTGTACCTGGACCTTCACCAATAAACACTGAGAGAATGAGCAAAATAAAAGATGACACTAATAACCAGAAACTCAAATTATTCATACGAGGAAACGCCATATCTGGTGCACCGATCATAAGAGGCACAAACCAATTACCAAATCCTCCCATGAGGGCTGGCATTATCATAAAAAACACCATTATCAACGCATGCCCTGTAACCATTACGTTATATAATTGATAATTATTGTTAAGTATATTAATGTGCATTAGCTGATTGCGAATAATCACCGATAATAATCCACCAATAATTCCAGCTAATATGGAAAAAATAATGTACAGTGTCCCTATATCTTTATGATTGGTGGAAAACAACCAACGCTTTACGCCCTTTGGTACGTCACTCATATCTATACTCCAAATTTAACTCACTAATTTTCTATTTTCAATCCACTTATTAAAATCTTCTTTGCTTACTGCTTCAACAACAATTGGCATAAATCCATGGCCTTGACCACACAATTCATAGCACTGCCCGTAATAAACACCAGACTTTTTGATATTAAACCACGCCTCATTCAGCCTACCTGGTATCGCATCAATTTTTACACCAAAAGCCGGCACTCCCCAGCTGTGTATCACATCTCCTGCTGTAACTTGTAAACGAACATTAGTATTAATGGGTAAAACGATGTTGTTATCAACAGAGAATAGCTTTAAATCTCCTTCGATAAAGTCTTCTTTTCCCTTAATATAACTATCAAATGACACACCTTGATATTCTGGATATTGGTAACTCCAATACCATTGATGGCCAATAACTTTCAGTGTTATATCAGCTTTCGGTATTTCTTCCTGTAGCTTCAGTAATTTAGCGTTTTCAAAGGCTAATATTCCAACAATGATAGTTGGTATAACAAACCAAATAATTTCTAAAGGAACACTATGGGTAGTTTTACTTATGTTTGTTACTTTGCTTTTACGAAAGCGAAACGCTATATAAGCAAGCAGCGCCCACACAAAAAGCATTATTGTAACCATCACAAGCATCACAAACGAATGTGACCTAACTACAGCCTCCATTACTTCAGTTGCAGGAGCAGGAAATCCAAATTGCCAGGAAGTAGGAGCAGAGGCAACAGATATATTTGAGTAAAATATTATCAATAGTGCAAATAACTTCACCATATCTTTTGTTTGTTTGCTGTAAAACTAAATGATATACTGTATAATAGTATATATAAACTTACTATGCAAATAGAGATTAGTGATGGTTAATAATTTTTTAGCATTCAACAAGTATAATAGTACAATACTAATTTGAGTAAAAAAGCATTTACATAAATCTATTGTAAGTAAAAATATTATAATATTTTAAATTAAGTATTTACTTTAAGTAAATTCTATAATAAGTTTAATAGTGTCTGTTACTGCTAATAACCCTCTAGCCTCACACCTAAAAGCAGTAACAGACACTATTAAACTTTATGACAAATTTGCTTATCTATAATTTGCAAGATCAAAATCTTACAAGTGTCTTTATTTCATTATACATTGCAGTTTGTTAATTAACTTTTAATGCCTATGGTGGCATTTACAGCTTGGACCAAAGGTTTATGTATTATAGAAAATAATTATAAAAAAACACACTATTTGTATACCATACAAACTTTTTTTATTCTGCATAGCTGAGTTACTAGATTCTGTAAACGAAATCTTTAGAGAAGCCAAATGGGCAAAGTTTCATGAAGGTCTTTGGCATCTCTTAGCATAGATCCCTTACTTAACCATCATACCGCGATTCATTCGCAGTATCTCAAAGCATAGATCCCGCTAACACGTAGCGGGATGACGATTGTCAGGCTAGCTGTCATCCCAGTGTCAAGCACTGGGATGACAAGGTATAAACCTTATCGTCATGCCGCCACAAACCGTCATACCGCGATTCATTCGCGGTATCTCTAGATCCCGCTAACAAGTAGCGGGATGACGATTGTCGTTTAGCTATAAATATTAAGAAATTTACCAAATAAAAAAAAAGGCAAAAGAAGCCCTGGGGTTATTATCCGCTTTAAAATATTGGCGTTTTTTATGTTTTAAACGCTTGACAAGCAAGATTAAGCTGCTTTTAATTGCAACTAACTTACGCTGCAAATGTTTAAGAAGTTTACTAAGCAGAAAAAAAGACAAAGAATCCCCGTGTTAGCTAGTCTTTTACTATCTCTGTCGAGTATTGGCATTTTTTGATGTCTTGTAACGCTTTATAAGCGCGTTTCGGCTTATATAGGTAAAAACCCAGAAATTTTTAAAGACATGCGATGCACGTAGTGCGAAAAATTAAACATGAGACGCCAAATACCCTAAGTTTGACTCGCGACATAATGTTGAACATTTTTTTTTGCATTTCCAGAGCAAGTTCTTGAAACCTAAACATTATATGTACATCATCATGATCAATTCTAATGCATCTAACTAATGCTATGATGACCTTACCCAGAAAAAGTGGAGAGAAAGTTTGGAATGTTTTTTACAAAAAGAATGATGCATCAAATTGTTCTGGAATGCAATAGTTAATAGTGACGTTGTTTGTTATAAAAAATTTCTATATATTCAAATATAGCAGTTTTGGTATGCTGTTTAGAGTGCCGAGAGGTGTCTATTGGTAACTCCCTTTTTAGAGAACTGAAGAAGCTTTCCACAACAGAATTGTCGTAACAACAACCTTTATTACTCATCTATATTCTTTACAGCTAAGAGATATTGATACCCTTGCGCAGTATATTGTGAACCTTGGTCACTGTGCAGCAGTAGATTTTTAACAGGTTTACGCTTGTTAACGGCCATTAATAAAGAGTCCATAACCAATTGTTTATTTATTGAACTGCTCATTAACTACCATGCGTGAATATAGATCGATTATTGTTGCCAAATATAGCCATCCTTCTTTGGTTTTTATATAAGTAATCCCATACTTTATTTGGTTGATCGACAATAAAGTTTTGGTCTAATATATTGGGAGCTACTGTCCGTTTGTTGTTTCTTAATTTTAAATTTTCTTCTCAATATAGCCTGAATACCATTTTTCTGCATAATACTTTGCACTGTTTTTAAGTTGCAACTTTTACCCAAAGCCTTTAATTCAGCATGAATTTTAGGAGCTCCATATCTACATTTAGAAGCTTATATATTTTTTGAATATCTGCTAATAACTCTTTATTTGCTGATTCTCTACTGCTTATTTTCCTTGTAGTCCACTTATAGTAGCCACTAGCAGAAAACCCTACATAATTCCTGCACTTTATAGTGTTTACTATGCTCTTTTATGAAAAAATATTTTACTCTTTTTGACTGGCCAGGGCTTTTTTTAAAATGTCTCTTTCCCTTGTTACTCTTGCTTTGTAAATCAAATCTCTCTTTGTCATAAGGTGCTACATCTGGAAATGCATTTGCCGCTGACTTTTTTTCGTTATATTTCTTCATCCATTTTCCTAATACACTATCCCTTATTCCTAGATCTCTTGCTACTTTTGCAACTGGTTGACCTACCTTTCTTTGTTCATTTGTCAGCTTAACAGCTTCCAATTTGAATTCTGCCGTATATTCTCTTGCCATTTCTAATCCTCCAAAATTTTATTTTACCCGAAAAAACTCCTTTCTTTCTCTCCACTTTTTCTGGGTAAGGTCAAGAAGCCTATTGTCTAATTATGTACCTAAATTTTATTACGGCACTTTCACTACTACTTTAACGAGTGAGCTACCTTTCTATAAAAGACCTATCGACTGTTGCAATTATAGGCGTAAACAAGAATGATAAAAGAGTACGGGATTGAGTAACTATGTACACTTCTGCTGGCATACCAGGGTATAGGTATACATTTTTAAATTGAGCAAGCTCTGACTTTGGTATCACTACGCGCACTGAATAATAACGCCCTAGTCTTGGATCATCAAGAGCGTCAGGAGAAATATGGCTTACTATACCACTAATTAAACTTAAACGACGTGCACTGTAAGCACTTAACCGGACTTTAACCTTTAGCCCTTCTAGCCCATCAATAGAGACTATGTTGCTATCTTTCTTTTGTGCTGACAGTACCTCTTCTATGTTTCTGGTCTGAATTTTAGCATCTATTATTAGGTCATCATCCGATGGCACTACGCTCATGATCGGAACTCCAGATTGTATAACACCACCTTCAGTATGGTATCTTATATCTGTAACTATCCCATCTTGAGGCGATTTAATTATTGTACGTGCCAATGAATCTTCAGCAACCATCAGCCTCTCTTTCAAGTCTGCAATAGACGTACTAACTTCCTTAAGTTCAGCGTTTGCTCTTTCTTGAGAATCATTTTTTACGTTTATAATTTCTAATTCGTTCTCTCCAATTTTTTGCTGCACTTGAGATATTGCAGAACGGTAATGTCCAACTCTGCCTTCAATTTCAGCAAACTGTTTTTCTAAAGCTAAAATGTGTGGTTTGCTTATATGGCCACTATCAAGTAATTGTCTTTTTGTTTCCAACTCCTCAGTTATCAAGTCATATTGCTTATGAGCTGCATTTAGTTGAAAGTTTAGCCCCGCTAATTCATCATTTAACTGCTTTATACGTTGTTGCAGTATGTCTGTTTTTCCCAATATGCTCTTTCTCTGAGAGTTGAACAACTTTACTTGATTCTTTATCACTTTATTTACAAGTTCATCGTTAGATAATTTTTTAACCTCATCAGAAAATTCTAGTGTGTCCAAATCTACTCTGATTGCAAGAAGCCTTGCTTCTGTTGCTAAAAATGATAAGAGCTTCTCTTTGATGATACTTAAATTCGCCTTCTCGTTAACATCACTTAATAAAACTAAAGGCTCATCTTTTTTAACCGCTTGGCTCTCTTTTACTAAAATTTTGCTTATTATTCCTCCACCCAAGTGTTGAACTATTTTCCTATTTGAAGATACAATAACTTCTCCACTTGCATGCACCGCACCGTCAATTGGAGCTATAGCCGACCAAATACCACCTATCCCAAAAAAGATGAGTATTACTACCAGACCAAAAAATAGTGGTCCCCATGTTACTTTCAGGACTTCATTTACGTTATTACTTTCGCGTTTTAAAATAAAATTTATCACTGCATCAATCAATGCAAACGTCTTATCCAAAAATTTTGGGTACTTCTTCTTTTTATTTTTTGCTCCTTGCATATTTATATTATCACCATGGCCAATCAAGCCTGTCAAAGAAAATCCAGCGCTAAGCTTTTTTAACTTACTTATCATAATACTACTGTGAATTTGTGTTAACTCAAGATAACACACAAAAACAAAGAATCTATAATTTAAGCATTCCATTTAGACTGTAGAGCACCAGAATAAACTATTTAGTAACAATTCCTGCATCAATTATGTTTTTAAAATTTTTTGACGTTTAACTTTATTATAACTTTTCCTTTATTTTGTGAATATCTGAGTTACTTATATTATGTAAGAAATCTATTGCCAACCAGTCGATATTCTGTTAGGAATTAAGATAATATAAAGTTATTATGTTTGGATTGGAAAGCAGAAAGTTCCTGATCACTGGCGCATCAGGCGGAATAGGGCAAGCAATTGTAAAAATTATGCACAAAGCTGGAGCAACTTTATGTATTTCTGGCACAAAAAAAGAAGTGCTCGAAGAAGTTGCTAAACAATATGAAAAAAACATACACATACTCCCTTGTGACTTATCAAATGCTGAGGAAGTAAATCAACTAATAAATAGAGCAAGTGAGTTGATGGAAGGCTTTGACGGGCTTGTATGCAATGCGGGCATTACGCGAGACAGTTTATTACTGAGAATGACAGATGAAATATGGCAAAAAGTAATTGATATTAACTTGAGTTCTACATTTAAGCTGAGTAGAGAAGCATGTAAGAGACTAATTAAGAATAATTGGGGAAGAATTATAAATATTTCCTCAATAATAGGGCTGACAGGAAACGCCGGGCAAGCAAATTATGCGGCGTCTAAAGCTGGAATAATAGCTATGAGCAAATCTATAGCAAAAGAAGTTGCAAGTCGTAATATAACAGTAAATTGTATTGCTCCTGGGTTTATAGATACTAAAATGACTGAAGTTTTAAATGAAGTGCAAAAGGGAAAAATATTAGATAATATTCCAATGAAAAGAATGGGAACAGGGGAAGAAATAGCAGCAGGGGTCTTATTTTTAGCAAGTGATGAAGCAAAATATATAACAGGGCATGTGCTTAACATTAATGGTGGGTTATTTATGTAGCAACACTTATGTATGGACAAATTATAATTTTTACTTTAAAATAAAAATATGTGTAGGTTTAGGTTTGCGTTAATTTATTATTTAGAGGCAAAAAAATGAGCTCTATAATAGGATTTTTTGGTGTTTTGTGTGTAGTATTGCTTTTCTCTTTCTCAGGTTATGCAGATAACCCTGGTGTTGATATGGATGACACAACTAAAGTAATATGCAATATTATTGGTTATGTTTGGGGGATAGGCGGTCCACTTATGACGGTAGTAATAATTGGTGCAGCTTTGCTTGCAATATTTGGCAGGATGCCGTGGCCAGCCCTCTTTGCTCTTGGCATGTTCTGTGGTGTATTTTTTGGCGCTAAAACTATCATAACGAAAATTATGCCCAACGTAAGCGATGAAGCAAAAACTATGTTGGAAAAGTGTGGACAAAAATAATCCAAAAAGTGCAGAAATGCTTTTTTGTTATCCATTAAACCGCTTCATATCTTCAACTTGCAACAAATAAGGGCTATCTTTTGGTAGAGTTTTAACAGCTAACTCAGCGTATTTCATAAATTGCTTTAAATCACCTTCAATACAAGCCTTTTTTGTCAAGGCAAAATAATGCATTGCCGTATCAGCTTCACATTTATATGCAATGCTTAAATATTTCCAGACAAAAGCGTTATTTGGTTCTACATTCAAAATCTGCTCCAGGTAAAAAATCGCCTTTTTTGCATCACCGTGTAATAATAAAGTATGAGATAATGCAAGTTTCACTAAATAACTGTTTTTCTCAGATAAATACCTAAGCGATTCCTCATACATTTTTATTGCTTCACTTAAATTTCCAGCCTTGTATAGCATTTCTGCTTTTAATTCATATAGGTATGGATCACTGTGTGATTCTTGAATCAATGAGTTAACTTTAGCAATAGCCTCTTCTATCTTTCCTTGCCTATAGCAAACTATAGCATTTACATACTCAGAATTATCTTCATATTTATTAGATAACACATGAATAGGAGCAAAGAAAGAGTCTAGCTTTGCAACCACACGCTCAAACTTTAGTAACTTATCCGCAAAAATTGGTTTTACGTTGTTTTTAACCTTATAATTTTGTACAGCAAATATGCGTTTCTCACTAAGTGGGTGAGTGCGGAAATATTCCTCGGTGTTCTCATGCTCAATACTTTTAAAATAATCAAAAATCTCTTTCATACCTGAATTATCATAGCCAGATTCATCAAGATACCTTAAAGCATAGCTATCTGCTACACTTTCTTGCTCTTGAGAATAGTTAAAAAATAGCCTTGAACTAAACGCTACACCACTAAGCAAAATTGCACCAGCAACCTGAGGGTTAATGATAATACTAGAAACTAATCCTACCATATAACTAATCATTGCTATCGATTGAAAATAACCCATAGCACTACTCATTTGCAATATATGACCAGCAGATATGTGAGCAATCTCATGTGCTAATATACCAAGCAGGACATAAGGTTTAGCCGAATATTGTAAAAGTCCTAAATGAATGAAAATACTGTTATTGTTAATTACAAAAGCATTAATCGAATTGTCATTAATTATAAAAACTTTTATTTGCTCATGATCAATATCCGCAGCAGAAAATAAAGGTTGCGCTAGCTCTTTCACTATTGCTTCCACTTCACTATCTCTAATAATGTTAATAGAGTAAGCATTATTACAATATGCAAAAAAGAACAATAAGGTCAAAAACTTAGCAACTCTAAACATGAAAATTCTGTGCTTGTATAATTTATAGAAATTCTATATTTTAACACTTAAATTATACAAATTTATAAACGCTAGTTTAAATTTTTAACGTAACTGATAAGTTTGTCGATGGTAGTTAACTTAATTTTATGTTGTTCAGCAAATTTAAGTAACTGAGGTAAGCGCATCATAGAGCCATCATCATTCACTAATTCACAAATAACTGCTGAATGATCAAACCCTACTAACTTCGCCATTTCAACACTCGCTTCAGTATGACCAGCACGTTGTGCCACCCCACCTTTATGTGCAATTACAGGAAAAACATGACCTGGAGTTATGATGTCATCCTGAGTACCATCCTTGTTGATAGCAGCATGTATAGTTTTCGTTCTATCCTCTGCTGAAACACCGGTTGTAATGCCATAACGTGCATCAATTGATGTAGTAAATGCGGTATGATTTTCACCAATATTTTTCTTTTCCATGAAATTAAGGCCCAACCTTTTCATGTGAAATTTAGTCATTGCTAAGCAAACAACCCCTGTACCGTACCTAACCATAAAAGCCATATGTTCCGGCTTTATTTTCTCAGCTAAGACAATCAAATCGCCTTCATTTTCTCTATTTTCATCATCAACTAAAATGAATAATTTACCGGAACGAGCATCCTCTAATACATCTTCCACAGAAGAAATACCTGGTAGACTCATTGAAGCATAAGTGGCCTGTACCATAATAATTTACTTAAATTCAATCTTAACTATTTTATACAATTTCTCTCCATTTGGCACTGTCACTTCCACATATTCACCGACTTTTTTGCCGATTAAGGCACTCCCAAGTGGTGAACTAGTAGATATTAACTGCTTTGAAACATCAGCTTCATATTCGCCTACAACCTTATAAACATATTCCACTTCACCGTTATTATCACTTAACATGCTTAATGTCACAGTTGCACCAAACATTACTGAATCACCAGACAAATTTTTTACTTCTATTACTTCCGCATGTGAGAGCTTACTTTCTATCTCCATTATACGGCCTTCAATAAAACCTAACCTTTCCCGTGCTGCATGATACTCTGCGTTTTCAGACAAATCACCTTGATCACGAGCATCAGAAATAGCCTGTATCACAGAAGGTTTTTCTTCCTTTAATTTTTCAAGTTCGGCTTGCATATTCTCAAAACCTTCCCTCGTCATAGGAAATTTATTAATAATGGATGAAGCCATAATCACCACCTAAACGCAATTAAATTGAGTAACGAAATTACTCACAATGTTAAAAATATCACCTTTTATATCATCACTCATGTCATTTGACAACTTTTTTAAAACCCCAGGGTGTACAGTATGAAAATAATTAATAAGATCATGTTCAAATTTATTAATGTAACTTATTTGTATTTTACTTAACTGATTATATAGGTTAGAAAAAATATACATCAGCACTACTTGCTCTTCTATTGACATAGGTAAATGTTGTTTCTGCTTTAATAACTCGACAAGATATTTACCCTTATTCAAGGATAATTGAACACTAGCATCAAGATCAGAACCAAATTTTGCAAAATCTTCTAATTCTCTATACTGAGCTAAGCTTAGCTTTATAGAACCAGCAACTTTCTTCACAGACTTTAGTTGTGCAGCAGAACCAACCCGTGAAACTGACAAACCTATATTTACTGCAGGTCGAAATCCTTTATAAAATAATTCAGACTCAAGAAAGATCTGCCCATCGGTAATTGAAATAACATTTGTTGGCACATATGCAGATACATCACCAGCTTGAGTTTCGACAATTGGCAAAGCAGTTAAAGAACCCTGCCCTTTTTTATCAGACATTTTAGCAGCTCTTTCAAGCAAGCGAGAATGTACATAGAATATATCTCCAGGGTAAGCTTCACGACCAGGAGGACGTCTGAGCAATAAAGACATCTGCCTATATGCCACAGCATGCTTAGATAAATCATCATATATAATCAAACAATGCATTCCATTGTCACGGAAAAATTCCCCAATAGTACAACCAGCATAAGGTGCTAAAAATTGCATAGGCGCGCAGTCAGATGCACTAGCCACAACTACAGTTGTATACTCTAATGCTCCACTTTCTTTCAGCTTATTTACCACTTTTGCTACTGTTGAAATTTTTTGCCCAATAGCAACATAAACACAGTAAACTTTTTGATTTTCGTTTACCTCATCGTTAATCTTCTTCTGATTGATAATAGTATCAAGCGCAATAGTAGTTTTACCAATTTGTCTATCACCAATAATTAATTCACGCTGCCCTCTACCTATTGGAATTAGCAAATCTATAATTTTAATTCCTGTTTGCAGTGGCTCATGCACAGACTTACGATCAATAATGCCTGGCGCTTTAGATTCTATATCCATTCTGTTTTTGGCTCTAATTTCCCCACCGTCGTCCATAGGATGGCCCAACGCATTTACAACTCTCCCTAACAATTCATGTCCTACAGGCACCTGCACAACATCACCACTACATTTTACAACGTCCCCTTCTTTCACATCACGGTCATTACCAAGCACAACTATTCCAGCCGTATCATGATCTAAATCGAGAACTATTCCTTCTACACCACTTGCAAAAAATACCTTTTCACCGAATTTTGCTTTTTCCAGCCCATAAACCAATGCGATACCATCTGTTACTGAAATTACTTCACCTATATTTTCCCGCTTTATAGGATTATCAAACGTCTCAACCTTTTCTCTTATTATACTTGCTATCTCAGAAACATTCATACTGTTCTTCATACAAAATTCCTTACTTTTAATATTTCCATTTTACTTAAGTCAACTAACCTATCCAAGTAACTTTTTAGCGAAGCATCGATCAAATTAAAACCATACCTAACTACGAAGCCACCTAGTATAGAAGGGTCAACCACATTGCTTACTTTTATTATTTTACCAAGAAAGCTCAAAGATTCAGTAATTATTTTTATATCAGATTCCTTTAAAGTTTCTGCTGACTTTATAGTAATTTCGAATTCATTTTCATTTTCTCTTGCAAGACTTAAGAATTTTTCTAATATAAGGATCAATAAACTAGAGCGTTTATTTGCAAATATAACCATAATAAATTTTACTAAATTCTCACTCAAGTGCTCATTTATAGAAAGCATCACTTCTTTTTTGTGTGCAAAAGAAATCATAGGATGAGATAGGTACACAAAAACATCACGTTGATCCTTAAAAAAAGCCAACAAAAATTCTACTTCTTCCCTTATAATACCTAACCTGCTTCCTGAGACATGAAATAGCACTCTAGCGTAAGATGAAACTAAATTATTGTATTGGGTCTTTTTCATATTAAATCCAGTAAATCTAAATTAATTCAGCTACAAATCTTTCATTCTTCAATCCAAGCATTTTTTATATAAACAGGTCTTCTCTTTAAGGAAAGAAAATATAAATCATATCTGACTGAATAATCTAAAAAACTAAGGTTTTTACTTAAGAAATACTTAGAAGAATTTATAATAGACTGACATTGAAGATGAGATATCGGTATTTCTTTTCCAAGTAAACTTGTTTTAACTTCTATAAAAATCAGCTCCTTTTTTTTAGATACAATTAAGTCAATTTCACCGAACTTACAACGGTAACGGCGTTTTATAACATTATACCATTTCAGTTTTAAATATACTAAAACTAATAACTCGCCAAAGTAACCTACAAAGTAGCGTAACCTACTTACCACAAGAAGAACAATTATGATAACAATTAACTTTGTGTAACTACTTTGCCTCCTTCTTTATTTTTACTATAAACCTTACCTCTTGCTGCAATATCCCTATCAACCAGTTCTATCACTGCCATTGAAGCGCAATCACCCTTTCGAGTGCTAAATTTTATTATTCTAGAATACCCACCTTTACGATCTTGATAACGGCTGGCTAAGACGTTTAATAACTTATCAACTGCTAACTTACTATTATGAAGGCGTGAAAGCAAAAGTCTTCTACCATGTAAAGTATTCTTATTCTTAGCAATTGTAATAAACTTTTCGACATATGGACGAAGTTCCTTAGCTTTTGGTAAAGTAGTTACAATCTGCTCATGGTTAATTAATGAGATAGATAGATTCTTTAACGTCGATAATCTATGTTCAGTACAACGAGATAGTTTACGTTTTTTTATTCCATGTTTCATATATCACCTAATCTTCATCAGTATGTTGTTTAGCCAACTCATCTATATCCTTAGGTGGCCAGTTTAGCACATTCATACCCAAAGACAAGCCAAAATTAGTCAAAACTGCCTTAATCTCATTCAAAGACTTTCTGCCAAAATTAGCAGTTCTTAACATTTCACCTTCTGTCTTTTGCACAAGATCACCTATATAAGTGATGTTTTCGTTTTTCAGACAGTTATGAGACCTGACAGATAATTCCATTTCATCTACCTTACGCAATAAGACAGGGTCATAACCCAAATCTTTAGCACCACTAGACGAAGAAACCTGCGATTTTTTATAACTTACATCAGAACTAATAAAGGGCTGAAGTTGCTCCTGTAATATTCTTGCAGCAGAGTCAACAGCTTGACTCGGAGAAATTGTACCATCAGTTTCAATTGACAATATCAGCTTATCCTTATCAGTCACTTGGCCAACACGACTGTTCTCTACCCTGTACGAAACCCTGTTGACAGGGCTATACAAAGCATTAACTGGAATAAAACCAATTAAATCCTGTTCACTCATAAGCTTCAAAAGTTCATTTTCTTTATATTTAGTTACAGGAAGATAACCTTTTCCGCTAGCCACGTATATGGTCATGTTAAGCTCCACATTTTGCCCCAGCGTACATATTAACAAATCTTTATTAACAATAGAGCATTGATCATCAGTTTCTATCATCCCAGCTAATACCTGGCAAGGCCCTTTAGCGTTTAAATTTAAGCATTTATTAGAAGCACCATTTAATTTACACCTCAACATACCCATATTTAATACTATATCAGTTACGTCTTCTCTCACCCCTTGAATTGAAGTGAACTCATGAGTTACACCTTCAATTTTTATTCCATAAACAGCACTACCTTTAAGAGAAGATAACATTACACGTCTTAATGCATTACCTAATGTTAAAGCAAAACCACTTTCCAACGGTTCTAGCACTATATCACTTTTTTCACTTGAATCATCTGATATTACCTTAACTGAACTAGGTTTAATCAATTTATCTAAATTGCTACAGAGAGAAACATCATTATTATAATACATAAAACAACCTTTTCAAATATCCTATACTCTTCTTTTTTTTCTTAACCTGCACCCATTATGAGGAATTGCGGTTTTATCTGCAATTGAAGTCACAGTCAACCCACAGCTCTGAAGTGCTTTAACCGCAGCTTCGGTACCAAAGCCAGGACCACGAATTATTACAGAGACAACCTTCATACCAAATCTCTCTATTGCATTCTTCGCAGCAGCCTCCGCAGCCTTACCTGCAGCATAAGGTGTGGATTTTCTCGAACCTGAAAAACCACATGCACCCACAGAAGTTTGACATAGCGTATTACCATGAACATCAGTTACATTTACAAAAGTATTATTAAAAGTTGCACGAATATGGACAACACCAGTAATAAACTCCTTCTTACTCTTACCAACCGTTTTGACTTTTTTCATTAAAACTCACAATAATAATAAATTTTATTTTTTCCCAGCAATAGGCAACCGAGATCTACCTTTACGAGTCTTAGCATTAGTATGAGTCCTTTGCCCTCTCACAGGTAAACCTTTTCTATGTCTCACCCCTCTATAGCATCCCATTTCCACTAAAGATTTTATGTTCATAGCCACTTCTTTTCTGAGCTCACCTTCTATAACATAATTTTGTCTAATGAAACTGCTGATCTTTTCTATATCTTCATCTCGTAATTCTGAAACACGTTTGCGCTTATCAACTTCGCAAGCGTGACAAATTACATTCGCAGTAGCAATACCTATACCATATATATAAGTTAATGCAAAAGGAACACATTTCCTCACTGGAATATTTATGCCTGCAATACGTGCCACTGGTACCTCGATACTTTATTAATAACAACTCTTAATTTATACCATAAAACAACTCAGAGTCAAACCAAATTACAAGAAATTTTACTTTCAATCTCTTGCGTTACCTCATCAACACTCAAATTAGCGTCAATTGTTAATAATTTGCCTGTTTAGGAATGGACTATCGATACATAGTTTATAAGTCACCTATATTGTCATCTTTATATTTTCTATACCTACTAGCTTTAGAATCCACAATTTGTATGCACACACACACACCTATCGTTAAGTTCCACAAATGTAAATTTTCTTAGTACCAATTAGACAGCGAAACTGACAAGAACATATAACTCTACAGTCCACTACTCATTCGTCTTGCCGGTTGGGGATCATTGTTTGGTCCTTCGAGCCGGATTTGTTTTGTAGTTTTCTGTGCATTGGTTCTCATTTGTAATTGTTTCTCGGCATGGAGCAATTAAAAGCATTGACAAAAGGGCGCGCCAGACTCAAGGCCAATATCACACGGAGCTTGGCTTGGGCTGAGGACGCGCAACATTCGAACGCCACACGGGCAGAGGTGTCTTCGCGGCTGGAGCATCTCAACACAACATGGAAAGACTTCAATAGATTTGGTGATGAAATAGCTATGCTCGACGAAGTAGATGGCTATGTGGATCCGGAGCATGACAACATATTCTACGAGGAAAAATATCTAAGGGCGCATGCATTACTTTCGGCGATGGTAGGTACAAGACCTAGTCCATCAATTGGGAACAGTGAAAACGGCAGCGGCGTGCTGCAAAACAACGACGCAATAATAAGTTTGCTACAACAACAACAACAACTCTTCGAGCAGTTGGCGGCAAATCGAGCCACTGCAAACATGTCGAGACCTGAAGGAGGAGACGCCTACGCGGCGAATTCAGGTAGTGCTCAAATGGTAGGGGCATCAGCTCAAAGCGAATTGCCTAAAATTCAAATTAAACGGTTCGCTGGCAATTATTCAGAGTGGCCAGCTTTCAAAGACATATATGAGAGCACAATTCACAACAAGGCGAATTTGACAAATACGCACAAATTTCATCATTTGAAATCTCTTCTGATCGACGAAGCTGCAAATCTGGTACGACATTTGGCTATTACGGATTCAGCTTACAACACTGCGTGGGAGCGACTTAATGAAAGATATAATCGTCCACGGCATATCGTGAATTCACTATTGGAGCAGTTTATGAAGCTGCCAACAACAACAAGGTCGGATACAGCAACATTACGGAAGGTGTCAGACGGCGCCAATGAAATAGTGCGTGGTTTGGATGCCATAGAGGAAACAGGACGAGACTGTTGGATCATCTACTTGACGCTGGAGAAGCTGGATGCAGATACTCGACGCAGGTGGATCGAGCGCAGTGTGGAGACAGACTCACCCACACTGGAGGAATTCTTCAAATTTTTGGATGCACGTTGCGAGGAACTAGAGCTCAGCAAGCGTGAAACAATCGGAGGCAAGACTACAGCCTCAATCGGTGACAAGGGAAGGAAGGTCACACATTCGCTGGTTGTACTTGAAGGAAACAAGTGCAGCAAATGTCATTCTACAGAGCATCGTCTGTATGGATGCCAACAATTCTTGGATATGTCAGCAGGACAGAGGTTTTCGTTTGCCAAGGAAAACGCTCTATGTTACAATTGTCTGAATCCTGGTCATGGGGTCAGAAAATGCAAATCTACGTTCAAGTGCAGACAATGTAAAGGTCAGCATCACTCACTGTTGCACCTGCAACGCACGCAACAGGCTATTGGAACAATCTCTCAAACTGGTGAGGATCAGGAGGATCCTAGCGCACACATCTCAACGGTGACTACGAGTCACATCGCACAAGCAGAAGGTTCTGCAGCAATGGTATGTGCACAAGGCACTGCAAATTCACAACAATCAACTGGATGGAACAGGAGCACCTTGCCGACGGCCATGGTCAACGTTCGCAACGCAAAGGGAGATTTGGTTGCATGCCGACTCCTATTGGACACGGGTTCAGAACTGTCGTACATATCTGAACGCTGTATACAAACACTTGGTTTGGCTCGTACGCCATCACGCATACTGGTTACGGGAATTTCATCAACCAAAGCAGACACTACAAGGGGATGCAGCACTATAAGCATCCAATCCCGTATTTCGCAAGATCAGCTGGTAGTCCAGGCTCACGTGCTTGGAAAGATTACGTCATCATTGGAAAGGCAGACCATCGACGCGTCTGTACTTCGAGTTTTCAACGATCTGCAATTGGCAGATTCGCAATTTAGCACGAATGCCCCAATTGACATTCTTTTGGGCAGCGAACACGTTTGGAGTGTTATAACTGGAAGAAAAATCTACGACGACAAAGGAAAGCTCATTGCTATATCATCAATTTTCGGATGGGTAATTACATCACTGCTTTCATCACGCGCATGCAGCGCTACGGCACTCACAACGACAATAGACATCGATGCTTATCTCAGAAGGTTCTGGGAGCTGGAGAGCATACAACGCAAGGCAGAAGTTCAACCTGAAGACGAGGAGGTGGAGAAACACTTTCTTGCAACACACACTCGAGACGAACAAGGCAAGTACATAGTGGAACTTCCGTTTAAAGTATCCGAAACACAATTCGCAGATACACTTCAAGGAGCGCTGCAGAGGTTCAAATCAGTTGAACGACGTTTAGCACAGAATCAACAATTACGTAACGACTACGTAAAGTTCATGAGGGAATACCAGGAGCTAGGACATATGCGAGAAATCTCACCGAGCGAAATTCCCAAGGGTAGGAATTTCTACCTGCCACATCATCCCGTATTGGGTCGGAAACTTCGAGTGGTTTTCGACGGATCATATCAAGACGCCAAAGGCTTGGCTTTAAACGACACGCTCTCGATCGGACCGAGTATTCAGCGAGACCTATTTGCTGTGTGCTTGCGATTCCGTATGTACAAATACGTCTTTTCAGCGGACATAGTCAAGATGTTCCGTCAAATATGGGTGAGCGAAAAACATAGAGACTATCAAAGAATCGTATGGAGAGAGGATCCCTCAGATCCTATCAAGCACTTCCAACTATGCACGGTGACGTATGGAACATCATGCGCACCATTTCTAGCAGTCAGAGTGCTAGAGCAACTAGCTGCTGACCATAAGCACGAGTTTCCGAACGCAGCAAAAATCGTGTTGGAGGACTTCTATGTCGACGACGTTCTCACTGGAGCAAATAGTGAGGATGAGCTGCTACGCAACAGGGACGAACTGGTCCAACTGATGTCCTGTGCTAACCTAGAGCTCGGGAAATGGGTATCGAATACCAAACGCATCAAATCGGAGGATAACACGGATTCCTCACAATCACCAGTCAAAGTGCTAGGGCTGCATTGGCACCCTGGAGAGGACACATTGTCGTACAATGTAAACCTATCGAAAGACCCTCGCTGCACCAAGAGGCAAGTGTTGTCGGATGTCTCACGTATATTCGACCCTCTCGGTCTATTAGCACCAATCGTAGTTCAATTCAAAATACTATTTCAAAAACTCTGGTTGTTGAATTTGAATTGGGACGACGAACTACCGAGCAAACTAGCAAACAACTGGCTCAAATGGCGAGCTGATCTGGACAACCTTCACAAGCTCCAGATACCGCGCTTAGTTAAAAGCGACAAACAGAGAATCGAATTGCACGGATTTTCAGATGCATCCACCAAGGCGTACTCAGCGGTGGTATACAGCCGAGTGGTTAACGACGATGGAACCATTTCGGTCGCCATACTTGCTGCAAAAACCAGAGTGGCACCTTTGAAGCAGCAGTCTTTGCCGCGCCTGGAACTATGTGGCGCACTTCTATTGAGTCAACTTCTGCAATCCATAAAAGCTGGACTAATGAACAACGACGTAACGATCTACGCATGGAGTGATTCGACGATAGTCCTGTCATGGTTATCGTATTTACCAGCCCAACTCAAGACGTTTGTTGGGAACCGCACTTCAGAAATCCTCGAAACCATCCCGAAGCATGCATGGCGGCATGTAGACTCAAAATCGAACCCAGCGGATTGCGCATCCCGTGGCTTGGGAGTATCCGAGCTCATTGACTTCCAATTATGGTGGAAGGGTCCTTCATGGCTGAGGGACAAGGAACAATTCTTGGAAAGGTTGAACAATACTCATAACTGTACTTCTCTTTCAGACAAACGCATACAAGACGAAGTCAAAACTATCTGCCTAGCTGCGCAGACGAATGTCACGACGGACAACCCATGGGATAAGCTTCTCAATCGCAACTCATCTTGGCTGAAGCTTATACACACACTTGCTTACGTTTTGCGCTTCATTCATCGCATGAAGCACCCATCTTCGAACCAAATATCGAATTCTCTAACATTCGATGAGATCAAGGCAGCAAGGATTCGGTGGCTGCAACACGCTCAAGCTGGTTTTCAACAGGAGATCCAGTTACTACGCGCAAACAAGGCTCTAGGGAACCAATCTCAATTGGTCAAGATCTCACCAATCATCGACAAGGACAACCTGCTAAGAGTAGGTGGACGAATCCAACATTCGCAGTTGTCAGCAGAGGCGAAGCATCAGCAGCGTCCTAAGTGGACCACGCCAACCCCTAACATTTCGATCGGCAGCGTTGCGCTCGTCAAGGAGTCCAACACACCACCAGCATTATGACATCTAGCGAAGGTGATCGACACTTTCCAAGGAAAGGACAATAAGGTTCGAGCAGTCCGGATCATCCGGCTCAAAACCCGGCCAATAACGAAAATTGCGAAACTACTCAGTTCAGAAACCGTGTTTCAGGGTGGCCCGGGATGTTTAGGAATGGACTATCGATACATAGTTTATAAGTCACCTATATTGTCATCTTTATATTTTCTATACCTACTAGCTTTAGAATCCACAATTTGTATGCACACACACACACCTATCGTTAAGTTCCACAAATGTAAATTTTCTTAGTACCAATTAGACAGCGAAACTGACAAGAACATATTACTCTACAGTCCACTGCTCATTCGTCTTGCCGGTTGGGGATCATTGCCTTTATAATACTCGCGTAAACCTTTCATTTGAAGGTGATATTCACTTATTCTCTTATTAATTGCAGACATATCAGCATCATCAATTCTTTTCTCTAACCTCGTACTTTTACATTTAGCACAAGTAGTACTCTTAAAAGAAGATACACTATATATGCTTTTACAGTCCAAACACGCGAGACGATTTTTTAACCTATCGATTGCAATATTATCGTCAAGCTGTAGCTCAACTACAATGTCAACATCCCTATTATATTTTTCTTGCAAAACTTGAGTCAAAAAATGAGCCTGGTTTAAATTTCTCGGAAAACCATCTAATAAGCAATTATCATCCACTAATGCAAGCTGGTCACGTAATAATCCACATATAATTTCATCTTGAATTAAATTACCAGATTCCACGGTACCCTTTATTTTTTTACCTAACTCACTACTGCTAGATATAATATTCCTTAATAAATCCCCTACTGAAATTAATTTTAAATTATATTTTGCTATTAACAAGCTTGACTGAGTACCTTTACCAGAACCTGGAGGACCAAAAATCGTAATGATCATCTTACTTTCCTCGTTTTAGACTCATATTTCTTTATCCAGTTGTCGTACCTATTTGAAAAAATATAAGATTGTATTTGCATAATAGTATCAGTAATAACGTTCACTATAATCAGTAAGCTCGTCCCACCAAAAATAAATGGTATATCATAATAATATCTCATAACTTCAGGTACAGTACATATGACTACCAAATACGCAGAGCCAATGAATGTCAACTTAAAAACTATATCTTGAAGGTAATCAGAAGTATGTTTCCCAGGCCTTCTACCAGGTATAAAACCACCATTTTTTTTAAGAAAATCTGCGTTTTCCTCTGGATTAAATATAAAATTGGTATAGAAAAAATTAAAAAATACTATCAGCACCAAATAGGCTACAATATATACTACTTTATTTGCCATAAAGTAATTCAAAATAAAATCAGAAAAAGCGTGCCCCTTATAGAAATTTGCAATTGAAATAGGTGTCAATAAAATTGCATTAGCAAAAATGGTTGGTACTACACCAGATAAATTAATCTTCAATGGAATATAAGTAAAATCGTCATTATGTAATCTTTTAAATTGCTTTTTAGGATGTTGAACAATAACCTTTCTATAAGAAGACTCTACAAAAATGACTAAGAGTAGCAGCAAAAAAAACAATACCAAAACAAAAAGGATAATAAATAACGATACGCTACCGTTTTTATTTAACGTTAACAAAGATGACAAAGCGCTGTGTAACTCTGATATTATACCCGTGAAAATGATTAATGAGATACCATTGCCTATACCGCTAGCGCTGATTCGTTCACCAAGCCATATTAAAAGCATAGTTCCACCTAAAAGGCTGAAAACACCTATTGTACGAAACATAACACCAGGTTCGATTACAACCAATACCCCTTCCCTATTCATCCCTTCCAATCCAACCAAAATTGGAATTGATTGAAATACACAAATTACTATGGTCAGATAGCGTATATAAGAATTCATCTTTCTACGGCCTGACTCTCCATCATTCTTAACTTCCTTCATTCCTTTAATCGCAGAAGAAAGTAACTGAATAATGATAGAAGCCATTATATATGGCATAACGTTCAATGCTAGAATTGTCATTCTAGCCAATGCACCACCAGAAAATAAATTAAATACTCCAAAAACGCCTGAGCCATCTTTGGGAAATATATCATTAATTACATCAAGATTAATTCCAGGAATAGGCACATAAGTACCCAAGCGATAGCAAATTAAAGCTATTAGCGTAAAAAATATACGCTTTAATAAATCGCCTTTATATAACAACGTAGGATCCAAGCTATTAAATGCTGATTTATTGCCCATGACTTACGATAGTATTTCCACACTACCACCAACTGAAGCTACAGATTTTTTTGCAGCTTCTGACGCAAAATCAACATGAAACACAAATTTTTCGCTCAACTTACCTTTATTAAGAAGTTTAATTTTATCCTTAATAGACTTTATAAAACCTAATTTATACAGCCTCTCCTTATCTATAACAGAGTCTTTCACTATTTTTTTAGCTTCCATTAAGCGCTGTATATCGCCAACATTAATTATAGAGTATATGCTCCTACGTATAGGCTTAAAACCTCTTTTAGGCAAACGAGTATATATAGACTGTTGTCCACCCTCAAAACCATTTATAGAAACTCCACTTCTAGCCTTCTGCCCTTTATGCCCTCTACCGGATGTTTTACCTTTACCACAACCGATACCTCTACCCAGCAACTTAGGCTTCTTTTTCTTAGATAATTTAGTAAATATAGAGTTTAATTTTACAGCATTATTCATACTTTACCTGTTTCCAACTATCTCGCTAATCTTTTTGCCTCTTTTGCTTGCTACCTGACGAGGAGATAACATACTATCAAAAGCCTTAAACACCGCACATATAACGTTATGAGGATTATTTGATCTAGTGGATTTAGCTACCACATCCTTTATACCTAACACCTCAAAAACTGATCTAATCGCTCCACCAGCAATAATACCTGTTCCGGCTCTTGCGGTTCTTAAAACTATCTCACCAGAACAAAATTTAGCTTTAATATCATGATGCAAAGTTCTACCTTCACGCAAGTACACTCTAATCATTGATTTCTTTGCAGCATTTACAGCTTTGACTCTTGCTTCAGCAACTTCTGCGTGCTTACCTATTCCACACCCTACCCTACCCTTCTCATCGCCAACAACAACCAAAATTGAAAATGAAAATCTTCTACCACCTTTGGTAACCGTTGTCACTCTTCGTACCGAAACTAAAAGCTCTGATAAATCATTATTATTTTGTAAATTCTTTATAGCCATATTCAAAACCTTCTAAAATTCAAATCCAGAACTTCTTAAAGCCTCAGCAAATTGAGAAACTAATCCTGTGTATTTATACGCTCCACGATCAAACGTAAGCTGCTGCTCTAATTTCATGCCAGACAGACGCTCAACCATTAAAGAAGAAACCTGTTTTATAGTTTCAGCGTTGACTTTCCCTTTACATACATCCTTAATTTTAGCATCCAAAGTAGAAGCTGAAGTGAGAGTTATTCCTTTTACATCATTAATTAACTGGACATAAAAATGCCTATTAGATTTAAATATGGATATACGTAAACGTTCAGCGCTCTTGTCAAGCTTCGCTCTATTACGTAACTTCCTTTTTTCAGAATTACTTAAAAAATTATACGATCTTTTCATTTTTATTACTTCTTTTTACTTACAACCTTACGCAGCATAAATTTGCCTTTTATTACAACACCCTTACCTTTATAAGGATCATATTTTCTAATTTTGCATATATCAGACGCCACCATATAGACCTTCTGCTTATCCATACCACTAACTACTAAGTGAGTTGGCTTTATGCACTTAATCTCAACATCTTTAGGCACTTTATATTTAACATTATGGCTATAACCAAGATACAAAGTCAAATACTTACCATCACACTCTGCCTTATATCCCACACCGTTAATCTCAAGATTAACAGAAAAACCATCAACCATGCCGTTAATGATATTATTAATATTACTCCTATAAGTGCCCCACATAGGCTTTATTTTATCATAATTATCTTTATCTTGATCAACAGAAAGCAATAGCTGATTATCAATAATCTGACACACAACATCCCTGATCAAGCTAACTTCCTTTTCAGCCTTAGCACTCTTTATTAACATACTACCATTATTATATTCAACTGAAACACCAGCAGGAATATTGATAGGAGCAGCACCTATACGAGACATGAATTTCTCCTATTATTTAAAACACACGACACAAAACTTCTCCACCAACCTTTAACTTATGTGCATTATAATCAGTCATCACTCCTTTGGGTGTCGATATAATAAAAATACCAAGACCATTATATGCTTTAGAAATGTCCTTATACTTAGAATAACGACGACAACCAGGCTTTGACACCCTAACTATGTCACTAATTACAGGTGACTTCTCATAATACTTCAATTTTACAATGAAAGAAGGTAAATTATCTACAACTTGCTTTTCATAATCAAGGATATACCCTTCCTCTTTTAAAATCTCCAATATAGAAGAATTCATCTTAGAAAATAGTACCCTTGTTGCCCTATGCATTGCCAATTGAGCATTACGTATCCTTGTTAAAAAATCACCAATACTATCAGATAACGCCACAATATACTCCTTATATTATATTTACCAACTAGACTTTGTAACTCCTGGAATTTGCCCAAAAGAACATAAATCACGCAAAACAATTCTACATAAACCAAATTTTCTATATACTCCTCTTGGTCTCCCAGTTAAAGCACACCTATTTCTAATTTTGGTTTTAGAAGAATTTCTAGGCAATTTTTTAATTAATTTATTTTGAGCTGTAAACCTTTCTACAATAGACAAATTCTTATTATTTATTATAGATTTCAATTTTTCTCTTTTTTCTTTATATTGATCGCACAACTTTATTCTGCGAAGATTTCTTTCTATCATAGATTTTTTTGCCATATATTTCTCCTCTCAATTAATCAAAAAAAGGAAATTTAAGAGCCAGTAATAATTCCTTTGCTTCCTTATCACTAACTGCACTTGTTATAATATTAATATCCATACCTCTAATTTTACTTATTTTATCATAGTCTATTTCTAAAAACGAGATATGTTCCTTTATACCAAAGGAAAAATTACCATTACCGTCAAATTGCTTCACACTAAATCCTCTAAAATCTTTTTCCCTTGGCAAAGCAATATATATCAATCTTTCTAAAAACTCATACATTTTATCTCTACGCAAAGTTACTTTGCAACCTACTGTAGCACCTTTTCTGATCTTGAAGCCAGAAATAGATTTTTTTGCAAAAGTTGATAAAGGCTTCTGCCCAGCAATCAAATATAGGCTATCAAGTGGTTCATTTATTGCTTTACTATCTGTAGCAGCATCTCCAACGCCCATATTGATACACACCTTGACAAGTTTAGGCACTTGCATTATATTGCCGTAATTAAACTTATCCTTCAAGGACTTTACTATGCTATCTTTATACAATTCTTTAAACATATCAACCTAATCTATCACTTCTCCAGAAACTTTTGCAAAACGCACTTTTCTACCGTCTATAACCTTAAACCCCACTCTAGTTGGAGTTTTATATTTAGGGTCCAATGTTGCAACGTTGGATATATCAATAGCTAACTCTTTATTTAATATACCACCACTACTACCAGCTTTTGGTTTAGTATGTCTCTTATGCACATTCACTCCAGAAACAATTACTTTCTTTTTAGCATCACGTGCTATAACTTTGATTACCTTACCAATTTTTCCCTTATCTTTACCAGTTAAAACTATAACGTCGTCACCACTTTTTATTTTAGCACTCATTATAAAACCTCAACAGCTAATGACATTATCTTCATAAAAGAACCAGATGATAACTTTTTTACCGGACCAAACACCCGAGTGCCAAGTGGTTCACCTTGATCGTTAATCAAAACTACAGCATTGCTAGAAAAACGAATTACAGAACCATCAGATTTTCTAATAGGGCTTTTCACCCTCACCACAACTGCTCTATATACTTTTCCCTTCTCAACTTTCCCTCTTGGAGTAATAGATTTAGTAGATACAATAACTGTGTCACCTATAGATGCAGACTTTCTACCACCCAATAAACCAATACAAAGCACTGCACGCGCGCCAGAATTATCAGCTACTTCCAACAATGTATTTTTTTGAATCATATAAATATCCTATTCAATGTGAGCTATTAACAATAACCCATTTTTTAGTAGTAGAAATAGGCTTGTGTTCTTGTATTAAAACCTTGTCCCCTTCTTTACAACTATTATTCTCATCATGTGCTGTATACTTCTTGTATTTTTTTATAACCTTTTTATACAGCTCATCCTTATACACTTGTAATACCGAAACCTTTACAGTCTTATCACACTTAGCCTTAGTTACAGTACCACAAAAAACCTTTTTAGGCATTCTTTTCCTCTCTTCTTCTTTTATTTAATGTAGTTAAAATACGAGCTATGCTCTTTCTTATTAAGCTAAAACGCGAAATATTGTTGCACTGGCCCAGCTTCTTTTGAAAAACCAAATTAACAAACTCTTTTCTCAAATTCACAAGAATTTCATGCAATTCTTGCGAGGACCTCGATTCAATGTCAGCTATATCCATTGCAACTCCATTTAATTATGATTAGATACAAATTTACACTTCATAGGAAGCTTAGCAGTTGCCTTTTCAAGCGCCAATCTTGCTAAATGCATGGGAACATCACTGCTAATTTCAAACAACATTCTACCGGGCTTAGCTTTAAATACCCAAAACTCAACACTACCTTTCCCTTTACCCATACGCACATCCGCCGGCTTTTTACTAACAGGGGTATCAGGAAAAATTCTTATCCACACTTTACCAGAGCGTTTTAATGTTCTAGATATTACACGCCTTGCAGTTTCAATATGCTTAGATTGAATCCTACCTGCTTCCATAGCCTTTAGACCATAATCTCCAAAAGATAATGTGCTACCACCTTTCGTGTTACCCTTAATTCGTCCTTTAAATACTTTTTTATATTTACTTTTTTTAGGAATAAACATTTCAATATACCTAATTAGTTACCAATATAAACCCAGACCTTAACTCCTATGATGCCATATATAGTTTTTGCTTCAGCAAAAGCATAATCTATATTAGCACGTAAAGTATGCAAAGGCAAACGGCCTTCTTTATACCACTCAGTACGAGCTATCTCAGCTCCGCCAAGGCGCCCAGAACAACTTACTTTAATACCTCTAGCACCCATCCTCAAACAACTTTGAATAGCTTTTTTCATCGCTCTTCTAAATGAAACCCTTTTTTCTAACTGCTGTGCAATGCTGTTTGATATTAAAACTGCATCTATTTCAGACCTTTTAACCCCTACTACATTCACTTCCACATTATTTTTTACTTTTTCAGCTATCTTTTGCTTTATCTTCTCAATATCCGAGCCTTTCTTACCTATTATCACTCCAGGTCTAGAAGAATGTATTATTACAGATACCAAATCGATCGTACGCTCTATAATTACTTTAGAAACACCAGCATGCTTAAAAGATTCATTTATATAACTGCGAATAGATAAATCTTGATGCAACCCTTGTTTATAACCCTTCTCAGCATACCAAATAGATGACCAAGTATTAATTATTTTTAACCTAAATCCTTTAGGATTAACGTTTCCCATATTTTTGCACTTTCCTTATTAATTTTCTATTTTTATGAATCATATAATTTCCCCCAATTTTACAGTTATATTACTATAACGTTTACTAACTCTATTAGCTCTACCCATAGCTTTTGGACATACCCTACGCAAAGTAAGAGACTTACCTATTAAAATTTCTTTTATATATAAATTATCGATATCCAATCCATAATTTTGAGCATTAGCAATCGCAGAATTTAATACCTTCCTTATAAGACCTGCAGCTTTCTTTTCACAAAATCTTAATTGCACAGTGGCAAAAGAAACTTTTTTATTACGTACTAAACCAGCAACCAAATTCAATTTACGAGGAGTTGATTTTAAAACCCTAGAACCAGCTTTAACTATTACATCTCTGTTTTTCATATCAATTACCTTCTTGTCGCCTTTTTATCACCACTATGCCCAGTAAATTTACGAGTGGGTGAAAACTCACCAAACTTATGACCTATCATATTCTGATCATTAACATTCACAGGAATATAATCCTTACCATTATAAACAGCAAATTTTAAACCTAAACAATTAGGAAGAATTACAGAAGCCCTGGAATGAACTTTTATAGCCATGTTAACAAACCCCTTGTTTAAAGCATTATTCACCGACTTTAATATAGAAGGATGACAAAAAGGAGGCTTCCATGCAGATCTACTCATAAACTAACCTTTCAATTGTTTTATATACTTATCACTAGATTTATTTCTCTTCCGAGTTTTCTTTCCTTTTGTTGCAACACCCCAAGGAGTAACAGGATGACGACCACCAGAGGTTTTTCCTTCCCCGCCTCCATGAGGATGGTCAACCGGATTCATTGCAACTCCACGTACAGTAGGTCTAATCCCAAGCCACCTACTTCTCCCAGCTTTACCCAACTTTCTATTCTTATGGTCAGGGTTAGATACTACACCAATAGTAGCCTTGCAAGAAGATAAAATCAACCTAATTTGACCAGACCTGAGTCGTAATAAAACATATTGGCCATCACGACCAACGATTTGTGCATAACAACCAGCAGCTCTAGCAATCGCAGCACCATTACCTGGCTTCAGCTCAACATTATGAACGAAAGAACCAACAGGTATATGCTTGAGTAGTAAACAATTCCCTGGCAAAATATCAGCATCATTCCCAGCTGTAACAACATCACCTGGCTTCATACCTTGAGGAGCTAATATATAAGACTTAATATCATCCTCCTTATATGATATTAACGCCAAAAACCCACTTCTATTTGGGTCATACTCTATTTTTTCAACTATACCTTGACCACTTCTATTACGCTTAAAATCTATCACTCTATACTTCTTTTTGTGACCACCACCCCTATGACGAGTTGTAATTCTACCATGATTATTTCTTCCACCACTGGACTTTTTACCGGATGTAAGAGACTTTTCTGGCTCATCTTTTGATAAACCAACTTTACTTACTAACACAGTCCCACGAGAAGACGGAGTAACAGGATTAAAAAATTTCATACCCATACTAAACGCTCATTATATCTAATTTTTGACCACCCATCAAAGAAAAATAAACTTTCTTTTTCTGTTTTTCACAACCAATCACACCCCTAAAACGCCTATATTTAGGCTTAATTCTAACAACATTTATAGAAGAAATTTTAACATCAAATAGAGACTCTATTGCCAACTTTATTTGACGCTTATTTACATTTACAAAAACATACAAAGAATATTTATTAAACTTCTCCCTCAAAAAAGAGGCCTTTTCTGTAATTATAGGAGATTTTATTATATTATTATATTTGATCATAACAATCTACCTTCAAGATGCTTTAAAGTATCCTTTGTCAACATCACGCATTCGTGATTCAATATATCAAAAACATTTAACCCAATAGGTTTGATTAAGTCTACATAGTGCAAGTTTTTAGCCGCACGCAACAAATCATCTCCATAATCACCAACTATCAAAAAGGAAGAAAATTTAAAATTTTTAATACATTTACACATTTCAGACGTTTTCTTCACATCAATATTTAAATTATCCAGAATAATTACTTGATTATTTAAATACTTTAGAGATAAAGCAATTTTTAAACCAAATTTGCGTACCTTCTTATTAAGAGAATAAGTATGACTCCTCACAACAGGGCCGAAAATAATCCCACCACCTCTAAATTGAGGAGATCGCAAGCTCCCTTGTCTTGCCCTACCGGTACGTTTTTGACCATAAGGTTTAGCTGTTGTACCAGAGACATCACTAATACCTTTTGTTTTATGAGTACCAGCTCTTCTCTTCGCTAATTGCCATCTCACTATATCATGCAAAATACTCAATTTTTGCTTAGCAGAAAATATCAAAGGATTGAGCTGAGCAGTACCTACATTATCATTAGATAGATTAACTAAATTACATTCCATAACTAACTTACCAAATTACTAGCATCATCATTTACATCTAACAGTAAACCTACCGGAAAAGGAACATCTTTATGTAAAGATTTTTTAACTGCATCTCTTACAAAAACATAGGAATTTTTAAACCCAGGAACATTATTACCCTTCACAGCAATTATACTATTTTCATGATCAATGGATAATATCTTCATATTTTGTGCAGTTATCCTGCTGTTACCTAAATGACCAGCCATTTTCTTTCCTTTGAATACTCTACCAGGATCCTGACATTGGCCAGTGGAACCTTGTGATCTGTGAGCAATAGAAACACCATGAGATGCCCTAAGCCCACTGAAATTATGCCGCTTCATCACACCAGCAAATCCTTTACCTATAGAATAACCCGTAATATCAAGATATTGACCAACCACAAAATGATTGATTCCCACTTTTTTACCACATTCTATTCCCGACAGGTCATTTAATCTACTTTCGTATAACTTACATTTATTATTTATACCCTTTTTCTTTAAATATTCCAACTGAGGTTTTGCTATATTTTTAAAATCTCCTGTGCCTAAAATGACTGAATTATAGCCACATTTATCTTGTCCTTTTATATCAATAATATAAGTTTCGCTGAGATGCAATAAAGTTACAGCCATGCGACTATTGTCAGAATACATAGCAGTATGACCAATATTCATCATTAGTAAACCAATTCTCCTCAGCGAATTTATTCTCTTCATTTCCTTCTCCTAAACCTTAACTTCCTTGACTTTTAAATCCACTTCTACGCCAGCAGAAAAAGATAAACCTGTAAGCATCTGCATCATAGTAGGAGTAAGATCATGTAAAACAATCAAACGCCTAGAAGTTCTCATTTCAAACTGTTCACGAGATTTTTTATCAACGTGAGGAGATCTATTAACAATAAATTTAGAATCTTTCCTTGGCAACGCAATCGGACCAGATAATTTTGCACTGGACCGCTTTAATTCATCAACAAATTTTCGAACACACTCCTCCAATAAAGAACAATCGAAAGCCTTAATGTTAATATATATATCTTGCTTCATCTTAGTTACTACACTCACTCCAAAATTTCAGAAACAACACCAGAACCAACAGTTCTACCGCCTTCTCTTATCGCAAAACGCAATCCCTTATCCATTGCTATCGGTACTTGCAATTCTACTTCTACACTCACATTATCTCCTGGCATTACCATCTCCTTCCCATCTAGTAATTTTATGCTCCCAGTTACATCCGTTGTCCTTAAATAAAACTGTGGCTGGTAATTCGCAAAAAATGGTGTATGCCTTCCTCCTTCCTCTTTCTTTAATATATAAACCTCCGCCTTAAACTTTCTATGCGGCGTTATCGTCCCCGGTTTTGCTAATACTTGCCCTCTCTCCACTTCTTCTCTTTTTGTTCCTCTCAGCAATATTCCTACATTGAGCCCTGCACTTCCCTTATCCAGCAACTTCTTAAACATCTCAACACCTGTACATATCGTCTTTTGTGTTGCTTTTAAACCTATTATCTCTATCTCTTCTCCCGTCTTTATCTCTCCCTTCTCTATTCTTCCTGTTACCACTGTTCCTCGCCCCGATATCGAAAATACATCCTCGATTGGCAATAAAAATGGTAAATCCACAGGCCTTGGTGGAACCGCCACATATTCATCTAACTTTTCCATCAATTTATCTATTGATTTCTTTCCATATTCGCTGCTGTCATCCTCCAGCGCTTTCAATGCAGATCCCACTACCACAGGAACTTCATCCCCTGGAAATCCGTATTTATTCAGCAATTCCCTCACTTCCATTTCTACTAAATCCATCATATCAGCATCAGCAACATCAGCTTTATTTATATACACCACGATATATCCAACACCTACCTGCTTCGCCAGCAATATATGCTCTCTCGTTTGTGGCATTGGCCCATCAACCCCTGACACTACCAATATCGCCGCATCCATCTGTGCTGCACCTACTATCATGTTCTTTACATAGTCAGCATGTCCAGGACAATCAACGTGTGCATAATGCCTTTTTTCCGTCTGATACTCAACATGCGCTGTTGCTATCGTTATCCCCCTCTTCCTTTCTTCTGGCGCTTTATCTATCTGATCGTACGCTACAAAATTTCCATAATGCTTTGTTATTGCCGCTGTTAACGTTGTCTTCCCATGATCCACATGTCCTATTGTTCCCACATTTACATGCGGCTTTCCAAATGCTTCCACTACTGCTGTCATAATTTAAACTTTTCTACCTAAAATACAAATACATCAATAAATAATATGTTGATTTTATAAAAATACAACAAAAAAAAGAGCGGATAGTGGGAATCGAACCCACGTCACTAGCTTGGAAGGCTAGAGCTCTACCATTGAGCTATACCCGCACAATGGAGGAGGTAGGATTCGAACCTACGTACGCTCACGCGGACAGATTTACAGTCTGTTACCTTTAACCACTCGGTCACTCCTCCGCAAAAATTTGTTAAGAGAATACTATTTTAGCATCTTAACTTAAGCTCTTATTGTATTTAATACTAAACGCCTAAAATTAAAAAATCAAGCAATAAAACCTACCCTAATTAAAATCATGCAGATTTCATTTTATACAACACAATATTGTCAATAAAACGTCTAAACAAATAATGCGAATCATGCGTACCTGGCGCTTCTTCTGGATGATATTGCACAGAAAAGACTGAGTAATCCTTCATCATTATTCCCTCTACACTATTATCAAATAGAGAAATGTGAGTAATTTCAACATTACTTGGAAGAGAAGCTGAATCAACAACAAAACCATGATTTTGGCTAGTGATCCCAACTTTTCCACTACTTACATCATAAACTGGATGGTTGCTCCCTCGGTGACCTATATCCATCTTGATGGTCTTTGCCCCCAAAGTAATCGCAAGTAATTGATGGCCCATGCATATGCCAAAAATTGGTATTTTAGATTTTATAATAATGTCTATTTCTGAAACTACACTTTCTCCTATTTCTTGCGGATCACCAGGACCATTTGAAAGCACTATCCCATCTGGATTCATACTCAACACTTTTTGAGCAAAACCTGTGCTTGGTCTGATTAATTCAACTGTACAACCAAGTTCTATTAAGCGTGAAACTATACTGATTTTTACGCCAAAATCAACGATTACAACCCTATATTTTGCATTAAGGTCACTTTTAAAATTACTATGCAAGCTGACTTTATTGGTTATTTCTATCCCATTTACAGATTTGTATTCCTTCAATTTGTCCAACGCATGCGCCTTACTCGATGAGCATATCATTCCATTTTGAGATCCATGTTCTCTCAAATGTCTCGTTAAAGCTCTAGTATCAACTCCTGATATCCCAATCACGTTATTTTTCTCTAACCAATCATTTAAACTGATATATGAAGAAGGGTGGGACATAGAAGAAAGTTCACGCATAACCACACCACTTGCAAAAATTTTCTTTCCTTCATTATCCTTATGGTTTATTCCAACGTTACCAATATGAGGAAAAGTGAACGTTATAATTTGATCGGCAAAAGAAGGATCAGTTATAGTATGCTGATAACCGGTCATACCAGTGGTAAAACAGACCTCACCTATGCACTTACCTTTTTTACCTATTGATTTTCCCCAAAAGCATTTACCATCTTGTAAAATTAAAACTGCGTCCTGCACTTCATTATCTATTTAACTGATTCAAAACAGTATACAAGAATTTCAAATAATACGTAACTCTTTCTAAAATTCCAAATTTAACCACGAAGCAGCAAAAAATAACATGAAAAACTTTTAATACAATCTTTCATATAAAATATATAGTTGACTACCTTCATATTTCGTATTAGATATAGGTAAATCATAAGTAAAGTGGAGGGTAATAATGAACACTGGTACAAATCAATCAAAAAAAATAAATGAGAAGTGGTTAGCTGGAGGAATTGGCGCGCTATTATTTGTAATGATGCTACCGTCGATTCTTCTTTTAGCAAAAATAGCTATAGGGCTAATTATGGTTTCAGTTGCAGCAATAGCGATAAAAGTTGCCTTAAAAACAATATCGAATGCTTTAGAGGATAAACAGGCAGATCAAAGCCAAGCGACGCAACAAACAACACAAAGTAAAATTATAAACCTGGCTATTGGATTAACATCTATATTCGTAGGAGGATTATCACTATTCATTATAGCACAAACTGGCTTAATTGCAGCATGTGCAGCTATAACTGCTTTAGCTCTACACGAATATGTTAAAAATCAAGAAATAGGAAAAGAGATAAATGATAAATTCGATGAGGTAGCTAACAGTATAACTAATTTTATTGTTAGCAGTGTTGAAAAACTTATTTCAATAAAGTCGCCAGGCATAACAGCCTAAACTGTCTCCGTTCAGGGCATAAGTGTTACAAGTAGCATCATACAAGGCGATTAACGGCATCCTCCTGATAATAGAATAATTGTATCTGTTCAGGGGCATCGCAAATATTGAAGCAAAAGTGATCAGTGCTTACTATACGAATATTGTGATTTGAATCCACTAGGGAGGATGTCATCCCAGTGCCCAGACACTGGGATCCAGGAATTTTGATTAGAGATTAAATTGGTGAGTATAAAAGTAGCTAATTCTACGTTAAAATACAACGTTTTTAATGGGACTGCGTAAAAGGGCTGGATTCCAGTGTCAAGCACTGGCATGACAAGAAAGGGAGCACTGGAATTTTTGTTTCAGCATTAGCCATGCATCTGAACAGATACCCAAGTCAAATATAATGAAATTATCCTTTCTGCTTTTAAACTTTCATTCTCTTTATTCCAGTCTTTCTATTTTTGCTTCTAACTTTTTTATTTTTTGCTGTAAATTTTCGCACAATTCTAAAGAATCAACCATGTTACCTCACATTTTCTCTATGATTATCTTTATTATTCTTCTCTGTCCATCTTATTTGCTGCTTTCCCGAACGGATGCTCTACAGTTATTTTCTCATCAATAGCCGAGCTAGGTGCACCAGAATCAGGTACAATGATATTCTCGTGTGGTTGTATGTTCTCTTTTTCCTCACATGGTGTTTGCTTAATGAAATGTGCTGCTAAAACTTCATGTAAAGCTTTACCTTTTATAAGCACAGCCTCGTTTTGCTTAGTTAACTCTAAAATTTTCTTTGGTTCAACATCTTTACCGTCAATAGTTGATTTTTTAATACTAACTTGACCTAAATTTATATTTAAAACAACAGCGCAATTAAGGCCTTTTTCAGATTCATCTTTTGCACCCCAACTAATTTCGGTGTCACGTATTGCAAATTTTGTAAAGGAGTAGTTCCTCTGTTGTTTCTCATTCTTCTCAATCGTTGCTATTCTTTGACCTTTTTCGTTGTATATTTTTTCTCTTTCTAATTCACTTTTTTTGTTGAATAAGCTACTAACTTCTAAAGTTTGCCCAGGTTTAATTTTAATATTAAGATTCTGATGAATATTGCGATTTTTTCCAATATGAGGTCCATTAAAAAAAGCACCAGGGAAATCGCCATTTAATAATTCTTTTGCATCCTGGTCCCCCTCTCTAATTCTACCCAAATATATATTCAATCTTTCTGTGAATTTCTTTCTATCTTGAGCATTACATTTCTCACCTATTATATTGATTATTTTTTCTAACTGTTCACTGTTCTGCAGCATGGAGATAAAAAGAAAAACATTTTTCTTTCTTCCATAATATTTTGCTATTTTATCGAATGGATTTGCCTCTTTACCTTCATTATAATTTATATCATACAAAGAATAGTTAAATGGACCATTTGAGAAATCTAAATTATCAAAGTCTGACAATATATATTGTACTTCAGGATTATTATCAAACATACATTCATCTTTGGAAACTTCTTGTACAATTAATTTCTCTTGCGAAATACCCTCTGTAGCATTTTTATCACGTGGGTCAACTATAGGTTGAACCTTTTTATCATGTGGGTCAATTATAGATTGAACCTTATTGTATAATTGAAACAATAAACCTACCACTCCAGGACCTCCTTTTTCTTAAGATAGAAACAATATAAATAGTATATTCTAATATCAGTATTGTAAAGCTAAAGTTTAGGTGTATTGAAAAATAATTAACCTAATTTATAACTTGCAGCTTTATCAGCTTGTTAGGTAGAATTATTAAAGAACTAGTTGAACATATGTTATCAACTCCATCCACAAGTTCTCCGCTTGTTACTCCAGTTGCAATGAACACTGATTCACCTCTTGCCATATCTTTTACGGCGTAGACTTTTTCTGGGTCATCAATATTTAAATTTTTTGCTCTTTCTCTTAACTGATCCGTGTCAAGTACTAATCTTCCCTCCATCTGTCCGCCGATAGAGCTTAGCGCTGCAGCCGCAAGCACTCCCTCTGGTGCTCCTCCTATACCGATATACATATCATGATTGCCATTTACTAGTGAAACTATGGCCGCAACATCACCATCATCTATTAGTTTAATTTTTGCTCCTAATTTCCTGATTTTCTCTATTAATTCACCATGCCTTTCACGTTTAAGTACAGTTACCACGAGATCATTCACTTTGCATTTTTTTGCCTTGGCTAAATTGTCTAGATTCTTTTCAATGCTATTTTTTAGTGAGACTACACCCTCTGGAAGATTTTTTCCTACTGCTATCTTTTCCATATAAACATCAGGTGCATGTAAAAAATTACCTTTTTTCGTTGCAGCAAGAACGGACATTGCCCCTGATTTGTAATGAGCACAAATCGTAGTGCCTTCAAGTGGGTCAACAGCAATGTCAATCTCAGGACCATTTCCAGTGCCAACCTTCTCGCCAATATATAGCATCGGCGCTTCATCTCTCTCACCTTCACCAATTACGATAGTACCATTTATTTCCATTGAATTTAATACTGTACGCATTGCATCAACTGCAACCTGATCAGCCTTTTTTTCATCGCCGAAGCCTGCTAGTTTATATGCAGCAAGTGCTGCAGCTTCGGTCACTTTAACTAATTTATAGGCTAAATCTTCCATCATTTGCTTTAAGAACCATAAATAAAGCATTGAATATATATCATGCTGCTTGAAACTGC
Source organism: Drosophila ananassae (assembly GCF_017639315.1). Lineage (NCBI taxonomy): Eukaryota > Metazoa > Arthropoda > Insecta > Diptera > Drosophilidae > Drosophila > Drosophila ananassae. The sequence continues at coordinate 471,898 of NW_025319039.1, forward strand.
AATATGTCTTGACTGGTTATGGGAAAGTTGCTATAATAAATTAGATAGTAATAGTGGTAAAATTTGACATGACTTATGAAAAGATAAAGGAAATTGTAACTAACAATCCTAATATAACTGCTGAGGAGTTTGGTGAGAAGCTCAAAGAAAATAGGATAAACATAAAAAAAACAAATAAATATCATTATACTTTACTTGGGCATATTGTTAATTCAAAGGGACCTAATATTACAGACAACACCAATGATCGTGCTATATTTCTACACATTATTAAATTACTCACAGAGTTGAAAACTGAAGGCAATACTGGTCAATTCAAACATGTAAAAGCTGGATTGAGCGAAGCTATAACGACTAAGCAAGCTGATGTTGTAAGAATACTCCTGGATAGTGGTAAGTTTAATGAAGAAGAAAAATTTAACGCTTTGCTCTGTGCTGTTACTCAAAAGTATGTCCAGGGAGTTAAATTATTGTTAGGTCATGTAAATGATGAAAACATGCAAAAGGCTTTAAAGGTGGCCATGGATAAAGAACAAACTACACAAGTTGAAGAAATTACTCAGATACTATTAAATTTTATTACACCAGAAACATCCAATGTAGAAGAAAATATAGTACCAGCACCTCCTATAGTAACAGAAGCAAATGCTAACCAACCTGTGTCAAGTAGTGTTAATGATCAGCCAGGTCATAGTAACGAAAATGAAACGCCTGTAATACCAGAGGAAACAAATACTAAGCAAACTGCCACACCAAATAATGATAATAAAGCTAACGGCTTCGTAGATGCTCAATTTTCTATGCCAAATGAACAAGAAACTAAATATAAAGAGAGCAAAAAGGATTTTTACACCTCATTGACAAAAGATGTTGTTGGAGTTGTTATTACAGGATTATTCATTACTGCTGCTGTAATGGTTCCATTTGTAGCTGGTGCAGTAGTTTGCAGTGTCATAGCTGCTTTGGTTGCAATATACACCGGGTTGCATGTAAAAAATTCTACATTACCAAGTTATAGGGAGATGAGAGAGAATGAAGTTGAACGTGTAACAGGATGTCATCCCAGTGCCCAGACACTGGGATCCAGAAGGCCATAATAAAAACTAGATTCCAGCGTCACGCGCTGGAATGACACCCTCTGGTGGGCTCAAACCGTATCCGTTCAGGAGAGTGGTTTAAGAAACAATAGATAGGAGATTTTGGAAAGGATTGAGACCCCTTTGTTTCCAAGTTAAGTATAATGAAATTATCCGCTCAAGGAATGTATTTCCCCGCTTTGATTGTGTAAAATATGAGTTTTTGCGATAAACGACATAATGCCGAATTTGCCGTTCAGCGTGGTTATTTGTCAGCGGAATATTTTCTGGGTCATCTAAAAATTTCCACATCATTCTTTCAGATCTCAGAACATTTTTTGCAACTCGAGAGGCTCCAATTGCTTCAGGTAAACGAGATATCTCCTTCAAGTAATACTTTGTACGTTTTCTTAATTTTCTGGCACGTCTGACAAACCTCAAAACATCTATCTCACTTTTTAGTAAAGCTTTTTTTAGTGCAAATAATTCAGTGGCCACGTTTCTCAAGTAACAACCCAGAACTTTAACTTCAATATTCCAACTATGTGCTAATCTTTCAAAATCTCTTGATAAATGTGCCCAACAGATTTGCCTGTTTTTATCGGCAAAATAATTGTATGCTGCATACCTGTCAGTTATTACCAAGCTATTGCGATTGCAGAATTTACTATTTTGTAAAACTTTCATTCCTCTTGACTCTGTAAATTTTACAAAACTTGCCGTATTGCTTGCAAACATCCAACACCAAGCGAGTTTACCTTTGTTATAATGGCTCGTTTCATCAATATGTAGAACTTTACTCCTACTTATCTCTTGTTCGATCTGCTCATACATTTTTTTGCATTTTGAAGCAACTCTATGTTCACTATTTGATATGCTACCGACGCTTATGTTCAAATTGAAGATATCATTTACGACACTCGCTATTTCGCGTTTTGAATTTTTGTAGAATCCGCTGAACGCTGCAATTATTGACTTAACCCTTGGACCAAATGTATCTGGCGTAACACCTTCCGGTAACTTGCTACTTCTTCTCTTTCCGCATCTCCGACAACGGCCATGTTCTAACTGATATTCCACTACATAAGGCTTGATTTCTGGAAGATCAACTTTCTGATGAATATATGGTTTTTCACATATTGCAATTTCTCCTCCGCATTCGCAAGTATTAGGCAACTCTATCTTTACTACTTTATCTGCATCCATGTTGGCGCGAAAACTTCCTTTATGACCAACCTGACCGCCAATATTCCTTTCGCTTTTCGGCTTATTCTTTTTTATTTTATACAACTCTTTGGAACTTGGTATTGATGAATTTTTTGAGCTTAAACCGAGTCTTTCTCTTAACTCAGCATTTTCTATCTTTAAAGCCTTATTTTCTGCTTTTAAACTTTCATTCTCTTTTTCCAATCTTTCTATTTTTGCTTCTAACCTTTCTATTTTTTGCTGTAAATTTTTGCAAAGTTCTAAAAGGTTTACCATATTATTTCACTTTTGCTCTATGATTATCTTTTTAGATCACCTTGTCTACCTTATTCTGCCACTCCGCTGAACGGATACCTCAAACCATATGAGTAGCCAACACTGCCACTATACTTACCTAGCAAATTTAGATCTAACACTAAACTGTGCTGCCACTAACTTTGCAATCGGTACTCTATAGGGTGAGCATGAAACATAATCCACCCCTGATTCGATGAGAAACTCTATAGATTTTGGATCTGCTCCATGCTCTCCACATATACCCAGTTTTATTTCTTTTCGGGTTTTTTTGCCTCTTTCAATGGCCATCTTGATTAACTCCCCTACCCCTTCGATGTCCAGCACTTCAAATGGATCATTGTCAAATATGTTGTTTTTCTTATAGGAATCGAGGAAATTAACTGAATCATCTCTTGAAAGTCCCATGGTTGTTTGCGTTAAATCATTAGTGCCAAAACTAAAGAACTCTGCATGTTTTGCTAACTTATCAGCAATCAGTGCCGCTCGTGGTAGCTCTATCATTGTTCCAATTGAGTACGCCTTGTCTGATGTCATTCCAGCGCGTGACGCTGGAATCTGCGTCTGTGAGATAACAGAGGATTCTTTCTTTGCTAGCTCGCATATCAGAATAAATTCTTTCTCGCTCATGATAAAAGGAATCATGATTTCAGGCTCCACTTCTATCTTCTTTTCTTTCTTTAATTCACTTGCAGCACTAAGTATTGCCCTAATCTGCATGCTATATATTTCAGGATGAGAAATGGCAAGTCTACAACCTCGATGGCCAAGCATTGGGTTCTTTTCTGATAACTGTGCTATTTTATTTTTTACTGACTCAACTGACTTACTAAGTGATTTGGCAATTTTTTCTATAGTAGACTGATCATTGGGTAAAAATTCATGCAAAGGTGGATCAAGCAACCGTATAGTGACTTCCCTGCCCTCCATAATAGAAAATATTTCTTTGAAATCAGACTTTTGCATTTCTTCTAGTTTAATGAGCGCATTTGCCCTTTCATTTTCATCGTCAGCTATTATCAACTTTTGAATGAATTCGATTCTATCACTAGCGAAAAACATATGTTCTGTGCGACATAAGCCTATACCTTCTGCACCGAATTCTTTTGCAATTTTTGCGTCTTTTGGAGTATCAGCGTTCGCTCTCACTTTGACCGTTTTGATTTCATCTATCCAGTTGATTACCGTTTTGAATTCTTGCGATAATTCAGGTGAAATTGTAGGGAGAATGCCAAGCATAACCTCCCCTGTTCCTCCGTTGATGGTAATTGGTTCACCTTTATTTACTTTTGTATCCCCTACAGAAAAGAAAGTTCCATCTTTATCGATATAAAGTCCACTCACACTGCAAATGCATGGCTTACCCATTCCACGGGTTACAACAGCAGCATGCGAGGTCATCCCTCCCCGTGCTGTTACTATGCCACTTGCAGCATTCATTCCATTAATATCTTCAGGACTCGTTTCTGACCTTACTAAAATCACTTTTTTACCCTGCTCTGCAGCTTTTTCAGCATCACTTGCACTAAACACTACATATCCAGAAGCAACACCTGGAGAAGCAGGTAGCCCCTTCCCTATTACTTTTTGGTCACTCTTAACGTCAAGAACTGGATGCAATAAATTGTCAAAAGTTTTTGGATCAATTCTCAATATTCCTTCTTCTTTTGTAATCGTTCCTTCGTTTACCATATCAACTATTATGCGAATAGCAGCTTCAGCCGTGCGTTTGCCAGACCTAGTCTGCAAAATCCATAATTTACCGTCCTGTACAGTAAATTCGATATCCTGCATGTCTTTATAATGCCTTTCAAGTTTTTCACATACCACGCATAATTCTCGGTAGACACTTGGCAGCAACTTCTCCATGGTGTTTTTTTGCTCTCCGTCAATTGGCATAGGAGTATAAACACCAGAAACCACATCCTCACCCTGAGCATTAACCAAAAACTCACCAAAAAGCTTTTTTTCTCCAGTTGAAGGATTTCGTGTAAATATCACACCAGTTGCAGAATTATCATTTAAATTACCAAAAACCATTGCTTGCACGTTGACCGCTGTTCCAAGGTTTTCAGGAATATTATGTATTCTTCTATAGGAAACAGCCCTATCATTTTTCCAAGAGGCAAATACTGCATTAACTGAGTTTAACAATTGCTCTTCAACGTTCTGCGGGAAATGTTTCTCAGTTTTTTCATATACTATCTTTTTAAAATCGTTAACAATTCTCTTTAAAACATCAACATCAAGATCAGCTAAGCTTTTTGCTCCACTCTTTTGCTGCTCATTATCAATAACATCTTGAAATAGGTGATGATCAAGCTGTAGTACAACATTGGAGTACATCATGATGAAACGGCAGTAGCTATCGTAAGCAAAACGTTCGCCACTTTTTTTTGCAAGCCCAACAACGGTTTCATCATTTAGACCAACATTTAAAATAGTATCAAGCATGCCCGGCATTGAACTAACACTACCAGAGCGTATGGAAACTAATAAGGGATTATTTAAATCCCCAAATTTACAACCGATGTCATTTTCGAGCATCGTCATGTAGTTTTTAATTCCACTACATATGTCATTCCAGTGCGTGACCACATTTTTTTCTGGATCCGAGTAATCAGATACTTGGATGACAGAAGATCTATTGTCTTGATAATAGACTTTGCAAGCAGAGGTGGAAATTGTGAAACCAGGTGGAACAGGAATGCCAACATTGCACATTTCTGCTAAATTTGCCCCCTTTCCTCCCAGCAGATTTTTCATTTCTGCATTGCCTTCGCATTTACCCTGGCTAAAGTAATGTATTAACTTTTCCCCCATCATTTTCTCCGGATTTTCACTGATAAACACATTGTACATATAGTTCCAATAAACCTGTGAGGACTTGAAACCTTAGGATAATAAATTTTACAAAATTTTGCAACAACGTTCCCTCTGGCAACATCAGTAAAGTTAACAAAAAAGATGACAAATTATTGAATTATTATCAATAAGAATATATAATATAAAGATACATTTAAAAATTTTTTTATGGCTCTTTCTAAGTTTCTCGACCCCAAGAATGATGTTGCGTTTCGGCGTATTTTTGGTACTGAAAAAAATAAAGACATCCTCATTCACTTTCTCAATGATATTTTGGGGTTCACTGGCAAAGATGAAATAAAAGAAATAGAATTCCTCAGCACTATTCAAGATGCTGAAATTGCTTCTGATAAACAAAGCATTGTTGATGTTCTTTGCAGGGATTCTAGTGGGAACAGGTATATAATTGAGATGGTGCGACCTGAAAGCCTTCGGTCATATTGTTTAAAAGGAGAGGAATTCATTCAGAAAGAAACTGAAAGGATTCTAAAGCTTATTGAACCAGATGTTTTGCCATCTGAGTCTACGCATCAGTGCGAATTGGGTAACCAGTTGGTGCCGAGCGACGCGGACAATGAACCTCCTCTTGATAAAGAAGATGCTCAATCGTGAGAGAAAGCATAAACTACAAGCATCATGTGGTTGGAGGGCTAGGCTTAGTGGTATGGTGAACGTAAGTGAAGCTTCATAAGTATCGTAACGATTAAAGAGCTAAAGATGCTGATAAGCTCCGACCAAAAGGTAATGTGGATGAGTTACATTTTTCATTTCTGGATGTACGCAAATAATAATTCCACCGGTATAGAGAAGCCACCTAACCCACTATTGTATGACAAAAGGAACAGGATAAGCCTGTATTTTCGCCTATATGGCAGGCAACCCGCAAGGAATGCTGATGGATGTGCAGGTAAAGGATAATGGAGAAAGCGAATGCCATTTTGTAACGAAATGGATAGAATTTGTAACATTAATTCGCGTGAAAACGAGCAGACTTCCATTTGGTCCCTCATGACAAGAAACTTTGTTAACCACTTAAGGTAGGAAAGCAGATGATTACAAGTACAACTGTAAGTGCACCTACCAATAACTCCGAAGCATGGAACCAGTTACCCTGGAAGAAATGCCAAAAAGTTGTTATGAGGCTACAGAGGCGTATTGTTAAGGCTGTCCAACAAGGCAGATGGGGTAAGGTGAAAACTTTACAACACCTTCTCACACGCTCTTTTAGCGGCAAAGCTTTGGCGGTTAAGAGAGTAACTGAAAACCAAGGAAAAAACACAGCAGGTGTAGATCGTCAAATATGGTCAACTTGCAACACAAAATTTCAAGGAATAAAGCTATTAAAACAAAGAGGATACAAACCTTCTCCGCTAAAACGGATATACATCAGTAAGTCTAATGGCAAAAGAAGACCTCTTGGAATCCCTACGATAAAAGATAGAGCCATGCAAGCATTATACTTGTTTGCTTTGGAACCGATAGCTGAAACGATCAGTGATCGTCACTCTTATGGTTTTAGACCAAAAAGATCCTGCGCAGACGCTACTGTGGCTTGTCACTTGTTACTGGCAAGCCGTAACCAACTACAATGGATACTCGAAGGTGATATTAAAGGGTGTTTTGATAACATTAACCATGAATGGCTCATGAAGCATATTCCTATGGAGAAGAAAATTCTTCATAGCTGGTTAAAAGCTGGCTTCCTAGAATCAAAAACTCTGTATTCCACAACTGCAGGTACCCCACAAGGTAGTATCATCTCTCCAATACTAGCAAATCTAGCCCTAAATGGACTTGAAAAATCATTGGAAAGTCAATTTGGTAAACTTGGCAGTAAAAGAAGAAGCAAAATCAGAAGTGGAGTAAATGTAATCAGGTACGCAGATGACTTTATCATTTCAGGAATCACACGTGAAGTACTGGAAAATGAAGTAAAACCTCTAGTATCGTCCTTTCTTCAGGAGAGAGGTCTTATCCTTTCCGAAGAGAAAACAAAAATTACATCTATTACAACAGGGTTTGACTTTCTTGGTTGTAATGTACGCAGGTATAATAAGAAGTTAATTATAAAACCTTCAAAAGAAAGTATTAAGAAACTTCTTAATAAAGCACGTACATTGATAAAGGCAAACATAGCGAACACTCAGGCCGTACTAATCAAGTTGCTCAATTCCCTATTAAGGGGATGGGGAAATTACTACAGCCATGTGTGTGCGAAAAGAGCTTTTAACAAAATAGACCATGAAATTATGTGTGCTCTATGGAAATGGGCAAAGAAAAGACATCCTCGTAAAGGATTACGTTGGATAAAGAATCGTTACTTCAAGGTAATGAAACAACGCCAATGGGTCTTTGCTGCACCCATATGCAAGAACAAACCGAAAGAGATAAGGTATTTAAGACTGCTTAGGTTGATTGATATACCTATCAGACGACATGTTAAAATCAGGGCGGATGCAAATCCACTTGACTTAAAATGGAAAAAGTATTTTGATGAAAGAGTGAAACAAACAAAAATGTTAGCAAGCTCTTTCTCAAGAGAAGGTTCTCTACTGTTGGTGTCACCATTAAGAATGATGTTTTCTGAGGAATCATGAAGGACAAGCCGGTTCGAGAAAAGAAGGACTTAGATAAGGGGCTCAAGCGTAGTGTGGGGAAACCTGCATGCTGCGTTTCTAAGGGAGGGAGTAGTAGCAATACTACTTCCTTACCTAACCAGCTCGCTAAAACTAAGGGCTTTGAAAAACGTGCTCAATACTATGCTGCTAAAGCCTATTCAAGACAGGCTGACAAAGGCGATCAATATCATGACCTTAAGGAAATTATCTTTATTGCTATAGCAGACTGTATTTTATTTCCTGATAAGTCTGAGTATAAGTCAAAGCATACCATTCGCGATGAAGATACTAATGAACATGATCTAAAAGATTTTTACTTTATATTTATTGAGTTGCCTAAATTTCCAAAAACCAAAGAAGATCAGCTTTCAAGTATTGTTGAGAAATGGGTCTACTTCTTTAAATATGCAGATGAGACTAGTGAAGAAGAGCTGGAAAAAATAATAGGTAGTGATCTAATAATTAAAAAGGCCTATGAAGAACTAAATAGGTTCAACTGGTCAGAAAAAGAATTTATTGCCTATGAACAGGAAATAAAACGTATTCTTGATGAACAGGCTGTCCTTGCTCAAAAACTTGATGATGCTACTGCAAAAGGCATCCTCATCGGACATGAAAAAGGCAGAAAAGAGAGGGAAATTGAAGTTGCAAAGAATCTACTTAAAGCAGGAGTTTCTATTGATATCATAGCTCAAACTACTGGTCTTACAGCTAATGAAATTAAAGACTTAAGCTCTTTGGATGTTTAGATGAACATCTTTGTACTAGATGAAAACCCAGAGATTGCGGCAAAAATGTTATGTGATAAGCATATAGTAAAAATGCTATTAGAAACTGCTCAGTTACTGAGTAATGTTTTTTCAATAGCATTAAAAGTGCCAAATCCTTTAGTCAGCATCACAGACCAGAATATAGAAGTTCCATATAAACTTACTCACAAAAACCACCCTTGTTCTCTATGGGCTAGACAATCCAAAGGGAACTTTTTCTGGTTAATAAAATACGGAAGGGAGCTGTGCAAAGAGTATACTTGGCGATATAAAAGAAAACATAGATCAGAAGAAGTTATAGATTGGTGTGATAGTAATAAGAATTTGCTTGTTTTTCAATCAACCGATATAAAGCCTTTTGTACAGGCGTTACCAGATCAATATAAGTCTAGTCATTCAGTAAAAGCTTACAGAGAGTACTACCTAAAAGAAAAGATGAGGTTTGCTAAGTGGGAAAAGGGTAGAGAAGTACCGGATTGGTTGCTAAGCAGAATCGTACGTCTGAAAAGCCGCAAATAAAAAGAACGCCTTAATTAGTAGAGAGGAAGGTGCAAAAAAACTAAAACATCTTCTCACTTTAACTCTTAATTAGATTTGAGGTAAATCATTAAAATCTCCACTCTTTTAACTGAGTCTGATAAAATTTAAAAACGGCAGTTTATTGAATACTTTACATGATTAAACCATTAAAACTCTTCAATTTTACTGAATTGATGGTAATTTCAAGGTATTTGCTGCTCAAATTTAGATACATGCTAATTTCTCTATTATAAATACTTAAATTATAAACTATTTACTCTTTAATTTTGGTTATTAGTACTGCGATCCAGAGGTATTCCAACATCACTCACTTCAGAAGAGCAAAGTACTCTGATAATCTGGAATTTCAAAGTAAGGTCTCGATATTACTTCTTTTATAACCTAACGAAAATCTGAGTTCAGAACATAAAACCAGTCCCTTAATATAACTACTTTGCTGTTCCCTTACTATCATTTACAAAGAAGCCCTTATATTTTTCTACTAAATCTGGTCTTTTCTTCATCTATATCTCCTTCTACACCTAGAACTCTATTCGCCAATTCCCTATTCTCTAGAGAAATAAGTAATGCTCTATATCACCGTCAGAAATTAATCTGCCGCACCGAGAACTGATAGACCTTTTTATCTTTCCCATTATCTCTTTTCTTGGGGTGAGTAAAACAATATATTTTTCCACATAGTTATAAGCTGGGAACCATAAAAACAGCTTCATGATCAGCCATTTTAAAAGTTCGATCAAGTTCAATATTCCTAAGCGTTGTACTTGCCTTATATGAACAATAACATCCCAATGTAAGGAAAGTTAATGCAGTCAAAGCAAGTGAAATAGATATTCCTAAATGAGACATTGTTAAACTTGTGCCAACAGCAAATACTCCAGATAATATAAGAGAAGCAGAGGCATAAATTATTTGCTTTCTACTCTGAGCTCTTGCTTCTGAGAATTGAGCTTTTACTGCTGAACTTTGTTCAGAGACTCGAGATAGGTTGCTAGTCCTTTTACTATAACCTTGTTTTACATTAACACCCACAGACTCAGTGGCAACTTTTGAATCCATCTCATCCTGGATTGATATATCAATATTTTCCGGCTGTTCATTAGCTAGAATAAGCTCATCATGCAAATTTTTTACAGAGCAAAAATGTGAGGGATCGATACTAAAGCTTTCTTCAATGCCTTCTAATCGTTTATTCTCTTCCTTTAATCGTTCTATATTTCCTCGTAATATACTATTTTCTAATAGCAATTCCTCACATTGTTTCCCTTTTGCATCTATCTCTTGTTCCAGCTTTACTAGTTTAATTTCATAGTCTTTACATAACTCAGCTTTTCCTTCCGGTATATCTGCATCCTCCACTTGTATACACGAATCTTCGGTTTCTCTTTTTGTCTTTTCCGCTCTTAACAAATACTCATAATCATCTTCTAACCCATTTATTTTTTGCATTAATCGTTGATTGTTCTCATTCAGCCCATTTATAACTTCCTGCATCTTTTCTTTTTTATTAAATAGCAATTCCTTGTATCTTGAAAAAAGCATCTAGTGTTTTTAAGCTTAAGCATTAGGTGGAGAAGGGAAGAACTCTGGAAGATTCCTTAGATATAAAATCTGTAGAAAAGAAAAGAGTTCCCTTCTCAAAAGTAGAGGCTGGACGGTATCGTAGAAAGGCCTAAATGGTTCTAATTCTGTATTCACAAGGTAAGCCTTACTTTTCATTTTTAATAGTAGTATATGGAGTTATATATGATCAACAACTTTTTAGGTATAGATGTTTCAAAAGAACGCTTTGATGTTTCTCTCTCATTCATAAGTAAAAAAGGAAAGCGTGAAACTAGGAAAAGGAAATTTAAAAATGATGATACTGGGTTTCAAGGTCTACTGAACTTTCTACAAAAACATAACGTAGAAGAAGTAAAAGCTTGCATGGAATCCACTGGTTGTTATAGCGAAGCTTTGGCTGAGTTCCTCCACAACGCTGGATATTTCGTTAGTGTTGTAAACCCAGCTTGCATAAGATTTTATGCAAAAAGTAAGCTTACACGACAAAAGAATGACCAGACTGATGCAGAGATTATTGCAGATTATTGTCAAAGACAGGAACCTTCTCGTTGGACACCACCTTCTCCTGAAAAGAAAAAATTAAAACATCTTTATCGTTGCTCAAATGCGTTAAAGGATGAGTTAACATTAGCAAATAATCATTTAGAAAAGAAAGAGAGACTGCCTAAAGAAGTTGCAAATGCTTGGGAAGACCTTGCAATGAACATAGAGCAAAAAATAGAAACAATAAAAAACTCCATACGCGAACTATTAAAACAACACAAAGAATTGTTGGAAGATTTTCAACTCCTATTAACTATTCCAGGAATAGGAGAGGAAACAGCAATAGCTATTTTAGCTGAAATTCCTGGTATAAAAGCCTTTATAAATGCTAGGCAATTGGCAGCATATGCTGGAACTATACCACAAAATATAACATCAGGCTCATCCGTACATGCCAAGCCCAGATTAAGTAAAACCGGTTCACGAACATTACGTAAAGCAATGTACTTTCCTGCTATAGCAGCTAAAAAGCATAATCCTATCATTATGGCTTCTTGCGAAAGATTAAAAGAGAAAGGCAAGCATGCTATGGCCATAGTTGGTGCTGCAATGCGTAAGTTACTTCATATAGTTTTTGGTGTTTTAAGTTCAAAAAAGGCCTTTGATCCAGATCATATCAAGAACTATAGGGCTAAAAGGTTAACTGAAGGTTTAGTACTTTAAAATCAAAAAATGCTTCTAATTCATCTTATGTAAAATGGCATCTTACACAAATTTATTGAATGTTGTTGGTTAGTGGATATGTTGATAAGTAAATTTCTGCTGTTTTATATGTAACTAATTTACTTATCAACATATCCACTAACTATAATCTGTATACTGCTACACAGTTGGAAGTATTTTTTGATTTTATTATGCAATTTGGAGAATTTTTATGACTTTTTTGTTGACTAACAAGACGGTATCTTTTCTTCTTTCGCTGTAGCAAGTTTTTCCTTAAGTTCATCATTTTCTGCTAGAAAATCTTTATTCTCTTTTTCAAGTTTATCTACTTTTTTCTCTAACTCTTGAACACTGTTATTTAAGGATTCATTCATCTTTTCCAATCCCTTCAATTTTTGTTCAAGATACATGCTTTTAGAATCACTTTGTGGTAATCTTGTACCAATATTTACGAGAATTTCTCCTACAAAATCCATAAACTTTTTGAAATGTCTCTCATGAACTATCACTTCTTCACTTAGTGTAGTATTACCCAGCTTTTCCACAATTTCTTGGATTTTTTTTAAACTATTGGATAATAGCTCCATTCGTTCAACAATTTTAGTTACTTCACTTACGTTCAATTCATCACTCAGATCTGCATTACTAGTATAATTCTCACCAGTGGTAACTAGGTTAGATGGATTGGCAGGTTTAATCGGGGTACTCGTATCAACAGAAGCTCCAAATGGCATAAACAGTGCACTTCGGCTGCTCTTAATCGATCTACCTAGTGAAGGTATATCACTATTATAAAGTGTTCTATCACCACTAGAGGCAACTTGCTCTTGTCTATAATTTGTAGAAGTTCCTGTTGGACTAGTACCATTTTTCTGATCTTCTCTACTGCTTTCATTCGTAAAGCGCTTCACTCCCATTACCCTCCTAACATTCTCTCCAAGTTCTTCTCTTTCGATTATAATACGAGATTCATTTTTTTCATAGTTAATTTTATCATATAATTGTTCACATTCTTTGTAGGACAATATTGGTTGTAGCGTCTTCTTCTTTACTTCTTCATCGTAGAAAGCTCTCAGCTTATCATTTGATAATATTGCTATAGCTTCTTTTACATCAGGATGCAATTGAGAATGCCCATTTTTGCATGAATGAACACGGTTCAGTAGAAAAATCTTAACAGAGTGTTGCTTGTATTCCATAATTTCCTCTAATGTAATTCCCATAACTTTTTCTTGTGATTCTATGTATCCTAGAGCTTCTTCAAAGTCTTGTCTGTTAGAGGTGAGAGGTTGAGCTTTTTTTAACTTTTTGATCTCACTATCTTTTGGATGCACACCATTAACTTCAATAACAGGGATAACACTTGCAGAGTCAATCGCATTTAACACAATACTACAATCATCTTGATTTTTTAGGAAAGCTTTTAGCTGTTTTTTAAAGTTCAATAAATTACCTAATTTATCTTCATTAGTTTTAGATTTTTTGATTTGATCATAAACGTTTCTGGCTGCTTGGTTATTCTCTTTATCAGTCCTTATTTTACTTTCTAACTTACCAAGGAGTTTGCTCAGTGGTTTTTTAAGTTTCTTATAATCGTTAACAAGCAGTTCTCTTATCCGTCTTTCAAAATCTCCTTTTTCTTTGAATCTCAAAACAGTATATAGATCATCTTCAGCCCTCTGCTGATCGGATTTTGTATTTACAACCATAACCTTACCTAACACTAACAGATACTGCTGAACAGAACTTAAGGGCGAAGTTAAAACACACTTAGTTAAAGTCATAAGCACTTCTCCAATTAATCTTACTAATATTCTTCTGGAAAACAACATATCTACTGACCTTATTCTTGGGAATATAAATAGAAAAAGTGCATCACCTATAGTCTCCAGAAAACCTGGTGTTAGCTGTCAAATTAAGATTTCTAGAAAATACTCAATAATTCCAGACAGATTTCTCTAGGCCTGACCAGAACGTTTGGGTATCAAATAGGTCTTTCTGGAGTAATTAGGTGTTGTAACTTAGTTACAAATTTAGTACCATAGCGTTGTTTTCATGATATAGGGAGGTTTAAATGCCAATAGAAACAAAACGTCAGGCTGAAGTGCTTAAAAAGCTACAAGATGTGATAAAACATACAGATCGTGACATTGCGGCTGGAAGAAAGTTAGCTATTAAAAGGTGGGTCGAGACCTATATAGAGTATATCAAACTTTTTAAGGATGATAAGCTGGAATTCTTATATAATGTTTTTCGAGATGAAGGTTGTTGGTTAGGTACAAGGTTAAACAATACTGTTTTAGGTCAGAAATTGACTGAAGAGAAAATAGGAGAAATCGATAACCCACTACCAAGGTATGGTATGGCATCTAGGTACTGTATAACGGGCAAGATAGGTGATTTTTTCAACAAACAGTTTGTACTCTCTAGAGGTCAATTTACTTCAGAAGAGGTAGATAGTCAAGGTAATCCGATCAGTGATCAATATGTAAGAAACATTCTGCTATCATCCATGAAGAGAAATGGTCCTGTGTTTGATTTCTGGATCGATAGAGAATCTGGGGAATTAAAGAAGTATGATGCAGTAGAAGGTTTTGACAGTGCTGTAAAACTTAAGTGGAGCGAAGGGGTAGAGTATTTTTATAATCAGTTAGAGGAAAAAGATAAGGAGAAGAAGCTTACAGAAGCTATTGTTGCTCTTTCTCGTCCTCAATCTGTTAAGAAAGACGCTCCTATTTTAGATTTTTGTGTAAGGAATATAGGCGATAAAGATACTCTTTTACAGAAATTATTGCAGAAAGATAAGGGAGTATATTCCCTTCTTGCTGAATTAATAGAGTCATGTTTTTTTGATACGGTTCATGATTTGGTACAGTGCTGGTGTTATAAAGGCGTTTCAGCAGGAGGAGACTGTTCGGACAAGATATTCTCACAGCAAGACTATGAACTTTTTCTTTATTCACTTTCAAATGTGATGTTGAAAAATCCTGAGTTAAGTGTTCAAGCTAGATCCCTTATTATGGAGATTTGGAAATGTGAACGCTTTGCTGAATACAGAGAGACCTCTGTTAATACTTCTAATTATACAGTTCCTATAAAGAGTGTACTTGGGGGATTAATCATTAATTGGAAACGAGAAGATGTTTGTAAGCCCGATAGGAAAATAGAGAAAGAAGAAATATTAGATATGATTTCATTTGCCAAAGGTTGCTTTCCTGAAAAGTTTGACCTTTTTAAAGAAGTCATGATAGAAAATCTTAGAATATGTGGTAGGGAAGGAAAGAGGAAAGGTGTAGATTACGGCAAGTTTGCAGAAGAGTTATTTCTTCAGTTAGAGAAAGTAACTTTACCTTCTGTAGGTGATGGTCCTTGGAATAATTTGCGGTCTCAATCTAAGGTATCTTTGCCACTTGATGGTTCTGGTGATGGCCCACAGTCTGAGTTTGAAGCTCCTAGTGTGAGTGGTATTTCTGGTTCTCATAAGAAAAGAAGAATCTAGTCTACTCATTAATGTGAGTGGTTTTTCTGGTCTTAGCAAATAGAGAGGTGCTTTGTGTCTTTAATAAGAAGTTTAGTGGATGGAGATCTTGATGGTTTTAGACAAGAGTTTGAATCCTTTTTAGATCAATGTCCATTTTTCTTGTATCATGTAAGTACAGGACGTTTCCTTCCTGTATTCTTTTTCAGTATGTTTGCTACTGCTCATGATGCTAATATCTTAAAAGCAAATGAGAGAGTGTATTTTCGTTTTGATAATCATGGTATTGATACAGGTGGTAGAAATAGAAATACAGGGAACCTAAAAGTCGCTGTTTATCGTGACGGACAGCAAGTTGTCAGATGCTACAGTATTTCTGATCGTCTTAATAGTGATGGGTTAAGGTTCAGTACAAGGGAAAGAAATGCTCTAGTGCGAGAGATTAGAGGGCAAAATCCAAATTTAAGGGAAGAAGACCTAAATTTTGAGCAATACAAAGTATGCATGCATGGAAAGGGCAAGAGTCAGGGAGAGGCGATTGCAACAGTATTCGAGGTGATTCGTGAAAAAGATTCTCAAGGTAGAGATAGATTTGCTAAATATTCAGCGTCTGAGATTAGCCTTCTTAGGCATATAGAACGCAATAGGCTTAATGGGATTAATGCGCCTGCGCCACGCAGTTTGTTGACAGTTAAGGAAATAGGAAGTATACGACTCAATCAAGATCAGAGAGTACAGCTTGGTCATTTGGTCAATTTTGTGCAAGTTGCACCGGGTCAGCAAGGGATTTTCAGTTTTATGGAAGTGCTAGCAAGTAACCAAAGAATAAATATAGAACGTGGAATAAATGAAGGAATTTTGCCATACATAACTCGAATCTATCGTAGTTACCTAGGCAGCCTACAAAATGACATTCAAAATCGCAGTCAAAAGTTTGAGAGTCACGGATTTTTCTTAGGTTTGTTGGCAAATTTTATTCATCTCTACACAATAGATATTGACCTTGACTTGTCTCCTGGAAATTCATATGTTGCTTTTCTTATATGTCATCAGGCAGAGAGAGAAAACATTCCTATCGTTATTAATGTTACTAGATGGAGGACATCGTCTGATATTGCATTAAACCGCGCTAGAGCTGATGCTAAAAGATTACATGCTTCTTCATTTATATCTATTCACACTGAATCAAGAAATGCTGTTTGTATTGGATTAAATTTTAATCTGAATATAGATCCTTTTAGTATTGATACAGTAGAGTTTTTAGAGAATAGATTTCCTTTGGTACAAAGATTATTTGAGTGTTTGGAGGATGAAGGAATTAGAGAAAATATTAGAGATTTCTTGCTTCAACATCTTCCTAACGAAATACCAAGAAATGCAGAGAATTATAACAGAATATTTGATTGCATAACTGGTTTTGCTTTTGGGAATAGTATTTTAGAAGAGTTCAGATTAGTAAACGCAGTTCAACAACGTGTAAGAAAGTATATATTTAGATATGGTGATGAGAATCATGCTTTAACCATGGTCTTCCATACTCAAGGTTCTGATATAGTTATACTTCATATTAGAGATAACAACGCTGTACAACAAGGAGCCATCAATTTACAAGATCTTAATGTTGACGGAAATAATGTTCATGTACGGGAAGTTTCATGCACACTTAATAATCAACTTGGCCTTAATATTCATACAGATAACCTTGGTTTATATCACAATTACCAAAATAATAATGCAAATAATTTTCTTGGTGGTAATCTTGTGCAAGTGCCTAATGCTGGAAATGTGCATAATGCTTTAAATCAAGTTATGAATGATGGCTGGCAAGATAGATTTCAGCATCAAGAATTATTTAGAAACATTTCTGCAGTATTAATGCCAGAAGATACGCATGGCAATATGATAATAGATGTAAATAGCAAAGATAAGTTTCGCTCTATACTACATGGTACATTTTATGCTAGTGATAATCCTTATAAAGTGCTTGCTATGTATAAAGTTGGTCAAACATATAGTTTAAAAAGGTGGCAGGAAGAAGAAGGAGAAAGGGTAATACTTACAAGAGTTACAGAACAGAGACTAGGTCTTCTATTATTAAGACAACCTACAGCAGATACTCACCCAATTGGATATGTATTAGGATTTGCTGATAATGCAGAAGAAGTAGAACAGGAGCAAGACGAGGCAAGGTACAAAATAACAGAATTGATGAGCAAACAAAGGGGATATTTGCCTATTACTTCTGGAAATGAGGTGGTTTTGTCTTATGCTGTATTTAATAGAGGTGCACAGAGAGCAGAAGACTTTATATCTCTTCCACAACAAGCAGTGTATGTACATAGACTTGATCGTCGTGGTCATGACTCAAGACCAGAAGTATTAGTGGGACCTGAAAGTGTTATTGATGAAAATCCACCAGAAAATCTATTGTCAGATCAAACTCGTGAAAATTTCAGGCGCTTTTACATGGAAAAAAGACCAGGACAGAACTCGATTTTTTTGCTTGATATAGATGATAATCTGCACGTTCCATTTAGTTACTTGCAAGGTACTAGAGCACAGGCAATAGAAACATTAAGGTCAAGAATAAGGGGAGGTGGTACTTCTACAGCACAAGGAATATTACAACAAATAAACACTATCCTTCGTAGAAACAACGCTCGTGAAATAGAAGATGTGCATAATCTACTTGCACTAGACTTTGCAACAGAAAATCAAAATTTCCGTTATTGGCTACAAACTCATGACATGTTTTTCGCTGCACGACAATATACTTTCCATGATGATTGATCTAATCCAACTAATGATCGTCATGATTTTGCAATAACTTCAGTAGGAGTCGATGGAAATCAAAATGATCCAACAGGTAGGGACTTATTAAGTAGTAACATAGATAACTTTAAACAAAAAGTAGATTCGGGTGAAAAAGATAGATTAACTGCTATTATTAATGTAGGTAATCGTCATTGGGTTACATTAGTTATTGTCCACCAAAATGGAAATTATTATGGGTATTATGCTGATTCACTTGGTCCAGATAGTCGTATTGACAATAATATTCGAGGAGCTTTAAGAGAATGTGATATTAGCGATGATAATGTCCATGATGTTTCCGTTCATCAGCAAACAGATGGCCATAATTGTGGCATATGGGCATACGAAAATGCTAGGGATATTAACCAAGCTATTGATCAAGCTTTACAGGGAAATAGTAACTTTGGAGAGAAAGGTGAAGGTATTATAGGTTATATACGTGGTCTTCTTAGTGCAGGAATTGGAAATGACACTAGACAACCTCAAAGAAATGAACAATACTTTAGAAATCGGAGAAGAAATATTTCACAATTATTCCAAAATGATTCTCTATCTTCTCCTAGGGGTAGATTGATTCAAGGTCGTCCAGGAATTCAACATGAAATTGATCCATTACTATTACAATTTTTAGAACTCCAATATCCACAGCGTGGAGGTGGGGGAGCATTGCAATTAGGCGGAGAAAGAGTGATATCAATTGATTTTGGTCCGCAATCTGTATTGGATGAAATTGATGGAGTGAATAGAGTTTATGATCATAGCAATGGTAGAGGCAGTAGGTAGAGGTTAATAGGTGAATGAAGTATTTCTTTACTCCATATTTACGCGTTGGTTGTAATGGGTCTTTTAATTTATTTCTGCATATTTTTTTTGGGGGGTTGTTTATTAACAATAATATAGAAGATATTAATAAAGCTTTTGTCCGTAAAGCACATTCATGAGAGCGATATTTTCTTAAAATCAGCTAGCTTTAGATGCTGAAGTTGTGTACCGTTTAGAATAACTTCCTTAATTTTGGATATAAAATAATTTAAACGTAAGATCCACTGTAAAAGATAAGATTTAATTTGGAAGAAAAATTGATGTGATTAGAACTTGACCTTACATAGTGTAGGAATATTTTTTATAAAAAGAACAATATCCATTTGAAATGTAAAATTATCATAAATTTTTCTTTTTGTTCTCAAATGAATTACTATTAATTTAGTATTATATATTGCTAATAACTTAAATAATCCAACCATTTCCAGCAACAAAAAACGCTACCCGTGAGAACATTTTTCTTTGGGATGGGATGGTCTACCATATGTACCATATGAACTTTTTAATATAACAATTTAACTATACGCTAAAACTAGCTATATTAGCCCATTTCATCCATATCTACATACGAACTTTTTTGCCTAAGCTTATTGAAATAATTTAAATCTTCTATTTTTATAACCTTATTTTTACGCGGCTTGTTCTCACAAATATACGACCTTTTTTGCAATCTTAGGAAGAGTCAATAATTCAATTCCTTATAACACTAGCTAGCATGGTATCTTCACTAAAATATTTTTTTAAAAAGTTAGTTGACTTATAAATAATTCTCTACTAATACTAGCATATGTTTGTTTATTCTGCTGAAGTGGCTCCGCAGGTTACTGTATAAGCTTCAGCAGTTTTTGTACTCCTTTAAAGCATCATATTCCTATATATTAAATATAGCTGGTGTTCTCAATTTTGTTGATCTATAGTAAAATTGGCTAAAACTTCCAGTAATAAACAACTTTTAACCTAGCAGTACTCACCATAAAAACTTAACAAAAATATGAGTAGTAAAAAGATTATGTTGAAATTAACTTGACACATACTACACATTCTATATAATATATTCTATATCTAGAGCTAGGAGGTAATATGGATACAGGGTCAGTAAAATATATTGCAGAACCTATCAGTGAACAAAGCAAACACACTGATGAGCAAAAACTGAAGTGTGACCTAAGTGCTGGACAAGAGTTTTCAGAAATAGGTAGCCCAAAAACAGAAGCAACTGGATTACCAGTAGATAGTTATTATGAATTCATTAAGCGAGATTTATTTTCGGCTGATAGAAGTTTGATAGATGATAAAAAATACTTAGAGGATTTAATAGATGAGTGGCTTATTCATGCACCTAACTTAGGACTGGAAGAGAGTCAAAAAAAGTTAAATCAAAAATTACTCAATAGTATTATAAAAGATTTTAATATGGGAAATTATGACTCATTTTCAAATCTTAAGCAGTTTTTAGAAAGTAACGAGAAAAATAAAGACCTGAAGTACGTTCTTAATTTAAAAAGAGGGCATCTAGGAACAACAATATTGAACGTGTTTCTCGAATACGACGAAATTATTCCTTCTCTTCTCAAAGCTGGTGCTGATCTAAATATGCAGGATAATAAAGGTAAAACACTTTTGCATGATACTGCTATTTATTCTAGTGGATATGAAGATCTTGGGTATCTCTTAGATGCAAAAGCTGATCCAAATATACAAGATGAAAAAGGTAACACACCTTTACACTATTATGCTGCTAAGTGTAGTGATCAAAGCAGAAAAACTATGGATTTGCTCATAAGCAAAGGAGCTGATTTAAGCATAAAAAATAACGATGGAAAAACTCCACTGCAAGTTGCAATTGATAATGACAACATTATAGGATGTTTATTAACTAATAGTCAAAAAAAATTAAGAGAGCAACTAGGTAAAATGCTTCTCGCTACAAGTTCTGATGAAGATTGGGATAATGCTTATGATCCAGAGGTTGAAAATCTAAGAAAGTTTTTAAATCAATATGAAAATGACAACGACTTAAAGATAGTTTTAAATGTTAAGGATGATAGTTCAGTACTTCTTGATTCGCCATCTCGTCAATTTCCTAATGTAAAAGCCTTGCTCTTAAAAGCAGGAGCAGCTGATTTTATAGGTAAAAAACAAGACAATTATGAAAAATGCGATAGTTTTTTATCAGAGATTTATCAAATAAATTACCTTGCTAAACGCAATGAGTTTTTAAGTAAGGTAGTAAAAGCTAAAAGCATGATTGAATTACAAGAAGTTGTAAATGAGATTATAGCTTCTGGAATGAGATTAAATTTTGCTAAAGACAAAGATTATTACTTTGCAGATCACGTACTAGAAAAAATTGCTCAGATAGAAGGAAGCTATGGAATTGCCAGTGATATAGTATGTACATTAATATCAAGAGGAGCAAAGTTAAAAAGGTCAGAAAGTTTAAAAGTCATTGATACAATAGAATTAAAGTTCAAAGCTCATAAGGCTAATATGATCAGTGCTCATTTAGAGTATGTTAGTAATGCTGAGGAATTTTTTAGAATTGCAAAGGCTGCTACCAGCGGTCAACTATATGATGGAAAAATCGATAATAATGTATTTTACTTAGAATACTCAGAGGATAGTATAATAGATGTTGCAAGAATCACAAATAGAACAAGAAATCTGGAACTAATTCAGGAATCATATAGAAGGGATATAATAAAAATTGGCAAAAGTAAGATGGAAATTATAACCGAAAACGGCATAAGGTATTACACAGATCTTACAGAAGGCAGCGATATAGTATTAACTTTCTATACTAGTTTGGGAAATATAGACCTTAGACTGTATCCTGACATACAGGATAAAAGCAAGATTATAGTAGAAGTGAGTAATAGAGAAGAAATATTAGAAAAATTCAAAGGTCGCGAAGAAGAGTTAGGCAATGATTGCGCGCTCGGTGGCTACTCGGTCTACAATGCTATTGAACAGGGATATTTTGAAAGGTCTAGAAAATTAATGCGTCCTGAAGTAATAAGCGAGTCTAACAACAAATGGACAGAACGTGAAGAGTTAAGAAGGGATTCTATGGAGGAAATTGCTAGAAGGCATAAGTTATTACAAGATTTACGCAATATTGAGTCTAATATTGTACAAAAGGAGAAGAATTTTGACATAAAAACTTACCTGATAGACATCTTTAAAACTTTATCTAGGTTCTATGAAGAAAAAGGGGATATTTCTAAAACAGACTTAGCTAAAGCAGCAGAAAAGGAAAGTAAAAAATTGGGGTTAGAAGGTAAATACAACTGGAGTAAGATTTTTGGTTTAGAGGAAGAAATTATTGAAAAGGTAGAAAAACAAGGTGATAAAGAGCAAAAATCAAACATACCTGATGACTTCTATTTAGGGCACACAATCAATAATGGAAGCTGTTTTTTTGATTCATTCAGGCAAAGTCTAGAACAACAGAAGGGAATCAAAGTTACTGTAGAGCAGTTAAGGAATGAGTGTAAGAGATTTGCGCAAGACAATCCTCCAGAGTGGTTTATAAGTAAAATTGGTAATGACTTTGATGAGGTTGAAAGTGAGCTCGTAAATCGTGGAATTACGTGTAACCAATATATCAATAGCATTGGAAAGAATGAATTTTGGGGACGTTCCGATATCGAGGGCAGAGTACTTTGTGATAAGTATGGTGTGAAATTGCATGTTGCAGAAAGTAACCCATTGCACACTATTGATAAGCAACAAGATCCGTTCTTGCATCAGTTAATAGATAGCTCAGGATCAAAAGCAGGTAAGATAGATTATAGTCACAATAGTGCCTTACATATGGTAAATGGAGGCCATGATCATTTTCAACCCCTACTTTATAGAAATAAGGCCTTGGCAAAACAAACGCAAGAACAAAAAGATTCCTTATGCTATTCAAGCTTGCCAAGCTGTAGTATGGATGAGTTAAAAATAGAAAAAGCCAACATAAGGCACTGCTTGTAAGTAGACCATAGCTTTGTATATGACTTGTGACACAACAATGAAGGGGAAAGTTTATTTATTAAGTTAAAAAAGAAATTATTTTACTTAAAAAACTTACTTAGTGCTTATGAATTTTCAAGTACACTTTCAGATTCAAAGAGGCTATAGATTGCTCGACATGTACTACTTCGTGGAGTTGTGTGCTGAAGTTTAGAGTATTGCTTTTTTTGATGTTTACAGAATTTTCCTCCAAATCTACTATTAAAATATGCAGTTAAAGTTGGATACATTTTTTATCACTATTGCATCTGATATGCTAAAATCTTCATTATTTATATTGATATTTTCGCATAATTGATTCTGTAACATTGACTTACTTTTCTATATCAATTTCAACATCTTTTTGTGTGGCCCTTTTCTGTTGCTTTTATAAATCAAGACCATAGAATTTCTCCCTTTGCTCACTCCACAGCATCGGTATTTCTTTTAAATCAACTAACTTCAAACCCCTTGGCTGCCTCCCATTTACTATGTCTTCTTTTATCTTTGGTGCTAAATAATTCAACCTTAAAATCTGCTGTATACGTCTTGCACCTATATTAATTTTGGCACTCAGCTCTTTTATACTTCCATATTTTCCCTCTTCTAGTTGCCGTTTCCACAGATGGGCTCTTACCACTGCTTTCAGTAACGCATTGTTCGTTTTTCCTTCAGGTTCCATTACTACACATTTGTTTCCTTTCTTCTTTATTGGTATAAATTCTATCTTATCCTCTGAACTCACTTCTATTCCATCTCCTTTTACCATTACTCCTTTTATTAACTTTTTCACTACTTCTTTCTGCTTTCCAAAACTTAAATTTTTCCACTCTTCTTCGGTCTTTTCTTTCCAATTTTCATATAGCTGCTCTGTCTTCCTCATTACTTCTTTTTCCACTTCTCCAGCTACTATTGTTCGATTCACTGATTCACAATTTTTTCCCCTTAAATGATTATTGCATACGTAGTATCGATACCTTTTATTTTCCTTTTTTGCATACGTCAGCGTCATATTTACATCACAGCTCTTGCACTTAATTATTCCCCTAAGCAAAGCTTCCTCATATTTTGCTTTTTTATATGGTTGATTCCTTATCAATTCCTGCGCTTTTTGCCATTTTTCTTCTTCTATTATCGCCTCATGCTTTCCCTCATACTGTTTGTCATAATGTCTTATCTTTCCCATGTATATTGGATTTGTTATTATTCTTCTCACTGTTGCTTTTTTAAAAATATCTGATTTTGCTTTTGTTCGATATCCTTCTCTGTTCAACTCCCTTGCCAACTCTGCCATTGACTTCAGCTCTACATACCTTTCAAATATATGCTTCACTGTCTTTGCTTCTTTTTCATTTATTATTAATTCTTTATCTTTTACATCATACCCAAGCGGTAAAGTTCCACCCATCCATAACCCTTGTTCTTTCGATGTTGCTATTTTATTTTTTACTCTCTCTACTATCATTTCTCTTTCTAGTTGTGCCGCCCCTGATAGCACTGTTTGTACAAATTTTCCCATTGGCGTATTATTGTCGAATATTTGTGTTACTGCTACAAAACTTATCCGGTGCCTTCTAAAAAATGATGTTACTTCTATGCAGTCCTTTGTTTCTCTTGATAACCTATCTAGCGTATATACTACTACACAGTCGACTTCTCCTACCTTTACATCTTCAAACAATTCCTTTATCGCTGGTCTATTCAAATTACTCCCTGAGAACCCTCCATCATCGTACTTTTTTGCCAATGCTACCCACCCTTCTCGGCTTTTTATATACTTCTCACATACTACTCGCTGTGCATCTAAACTATTAAACTTTTGTTCTAGCCCGTCTTCATTTGATTTTCTCGTATATATCGCGCATCTTACCTCTTTCAGCATTCTTTCTCCTTATCTCTCATTCCAAATAGGAGCGGTCCATTATAACTCATTCCCATTATTTTGCCGGCTACTGCTGATAATGACGTATAAAACTCTTCTTTATAGATTAAACCCTTATCTGTTACCATTACCGCATGCGTCTCTTCCCCTCTTTCTAATATTAGCTCTGTTCCCTCTACTGGCAGTTTATCGCTACTTATCCTTTTTCCCTTCTCTAGTCGATCTGCCAGGTATTCTAGTCTTTTTGCCCCTTTTCTTGATATTTCTCCGTACGCTTTTTCCTGCATTCTATAAGCTAATCTTGGTATCAGGTATTTCTTTGAGTATCTAGGCGCTCCTTCTCCATATACCTTTTTCCATATTTTCCTCACCTCTTCCAACGCTTTTTTCTCTAAATTCATTACTTTCTTTTCTATTTCTTCCTTTCTTTCCATATTTTCAGCCTCTCATAATTTCTCAAATAACTTTTCTATTCTGTCTGTTTCTTTCTTCAATACTTCAGTTACCTCTTTACTATTTTTCGCATAATCCATCGCTGTCATCCCAAATTTATCTGCTTGTTCTATTTCAGCCCCTGCTTTTACTAGCTCCTCCACTATTTCCACTTTCCCCACCATACATGCAAGGTGCAGCGGTGTGCATTTACTGCCATACTCTTCAGCATTTACATTCCCTCCTGATTTTATCAATTCTCTAACTGTTTCTAGACGTTTCTCCGTTATCGCTAGGTGCAGTGCTGTATATCCTTCTACATCCGCTGCATTCACATTCGCTCCTTTTTCAACTAATAAGCTCACTGTTTTTCCGTCTACTGCATAATGCAGTTCCTTTTTTGTCCCCTTAATATTTTTACCTGAGTTCTCTAATAATTCTTTTAGTGCATCCTCTTTTTCTTTTTTACTCATAACCTACCTCACCTTTTCTTTAAATTTAAGTCCCTTTTTTAATTCTCACCACCTCATCTATCATTTCGTTTACTTGGCACATTATCTTGGTTGCTAAATTTTGACATTCTTTCTTTATTAATGATTTGTCTCTCTTCCTTATTTCTTCGATCTCCATTATTTTTAGCTCTGGCATATAGCTCCTATCCAACTTGTCTGCTATTTCTCCCACTAGCCCCTCTATTCCATAGCACGTCAGTTTTCTACTTTTTGTTACTCCACCTTTTGCTCTCAAAAATTTACTTGCCTTTTCACTCTCTTCCCTATCACATAGACAATACTTTTCACTTTCCCATATGTAATACATTGGTGTTGAACCATACTTATTCAGTTGATTAACTTCAGATCCTGCTTTTACTAGCTCTTTTATTATTTCAACTCCTGCTCCTCCTATTTTACATGCAGAGTGCAGTGGCGTACATCCACTGACATATTGAGTGGCATTTATTTCCGCTCCTGACCTTAGCAGTACTTTTACATTTTCTAAACTTTTTGCGAATACTGCACAGTGCAGTGGCGTATAACCATTTTTATCTCTTGCATTGATCTCCGCTCCTTTTTCTATTAATAACCTCACTGTTTTGTGATCGGAATTTTCTACTGCATGGTGCAATACTGTTTCTCCTTTTTCATCCCTTTTATTAATATTTTTAAATCCATTCCTTGATACTTCTTTAAAAAACTTGTTAAAAGATTCTTTCTTTTCTTCGCTGAACCCCATTTCATACCTCACAAAATTATCTTTTCTAGCGCCAGACAAATTTCTTATATTTACCTGCTGCTATTCAAGTTATGTGCGTTTTGGCATAAAAAGGCAAGTCTTTTTTCGCGTAGTACACCTTTTTAACTAAATACTAATATAGTATATGAAGATATAAATATATATGCTTAATGCATTAAACATATTACTTGTTTCTCTTCCCAACCTCTGTTCAAATGACGATGTTCGTGCCACGTTAGTACGCCTGGGTAAAACACTAAAACGTAATTTTCCGGTTCATGTATTGAATCCTTTTGCTCTGAATTTAAATCCCTTTCAAAATGAATATTGTGCTCTGCCACACCAAATATTATAACTTTTTGGTTGGTAAAATCTTCTACTTTGTAGTGGTGAGTAACGCTAAACCTTTCTAAAATTGGCTTGTGTTTTAAATTCCACAGTTGTTCAGATAGTTTATCACTTCCTAGTAAAAATTTACTTCCTTTCTCTTCTCCACTCGTAACCGGAAAACACGCGTTTATTTCTCCTAAGTTCCAGCTATCTGATAATACTATCTGCGCTTTAGCAAACTTAATCTTAGGTAATAAGCTCTGTGGTAGCGGATATAGCGCTTTGAAGTTATACCACACATGATTTCGTTCATAAATACCGTTGTAGTTCTTAGTATGAGGCTCGGTTTCTCCAAGTATTGCTACATCCAAGCGATATATGTCATTGCTTAAAGCTCGTTCATAATGATCGCGTAGATAGTTTTCTACAATCCTAATAACCGGACCATGAGACCTGAAAAAATTTACTCTTCCAAATGATAAAACTGGCCCATCTTTTTCTATTTTTACCCCGGAATAATCCGATAATAAACTTCCGAAAAAACTCTCATCCAATATGAACCTGCTAATGTTGTAATAATCGTTAAAAATCCTCATTAGCCTCGATCTTGCAGGCAATGATAGTTTTGCTAGTTCTACTACTGCATCAACGAAGAAGTCATTCGGAACATCTTTTATCCCTATCTGCAGTTCAAAGAAGTGCTTGCCAGATGGTTCTTCGATAATTGTAATATCTTCTATATTTGCCCATTTTAGTGCTATTTTCAGTGAAGCAGGTGTTCCTCTTAAACGCTGAAATTTTATCCCTTTTTTTATCGCCTTTCTTTTGTCTTTTACCCAATGTAGGATTTCTCCTAGCCCATATTCCTCTATTATCCATGGCAACACTTTTTCCCCTTGGCTAAATTTAAACCCTCTGATACAACCAGGATCTACTTTGTAATCTATTGCATCAACCAGCGCTTTTTCCTTTTTTGTTGCGTTTGGCGGTAATAGCATTAATTTAACTCAACATTTAAACTTTTTAAGAAAGCGCACTCATTTCCTTTCACAACTATGTCTTCTCTTGGCTCTATTAATTCCACGTTTTCTACTCCTTCCATAAACAAATTGGCTATTATCCATG
The DNA here is from genome assembly GCF_017639315.1 of Drosophila ananassae. Lineage (NCBI taxonomy): Eukaryota > Metazoa > Arthropoda > Insecta > Diptera > Drosophilidae > Drosophila > Drosophila ananassae. Next base: position 500,151 of record NW_025319039.1, read on the forward strand.
ATCTTGTTACCTTCCATCCTAATCTTTTCGTTGTTCCAAATTTTTCGATAAATTTCTTCTTCACCGTTTCAATAATATCTGGTCTTTTAATGCTAATTTTACTGTGGATATCTATTTCTATCATATTGCAACTTACCACTTCAACTGTATCTGTTAAAATCCTCACATCCTCCCTGTTTAGCTGATTTTTGACAATTTCTAGTAATTCTTCTTGCAGTGTGGATAATTCTGTGGATAAGATTGAAACTTGTACTTTCCCTGGTATAGGTGATTCTACTAATGCATCCTTTACTCTACTATCTGCTGACAGTGCATGATATCGATAGTGTTCTTTACTTCCTCCCGTGCTCCAGCCTATTATCTTTGCTTTAATTATTTTTCTAAAACGTTCGTCATCTTCTTCTTTCTGCCTCTCCACTCCATAAAATTCAGCTAAATTATCAAGATCTTCTCCTGTCGCAAACTTAAGTAAATTACTCTTTACTGCTTCGTTTATCCTTTGTCTCAGCAAAAGCTCTCTCCAGGCTGCTACTTCTAATACCTTCATCGCTGAGTCACTTTCTACTAATGCCGTAAAACTTTCATCTCGACTTATTAATTCTTCTTTCATACGTGAAAAGATTTCTTCGAAGTTCAGTGGCTCAATAATGTTAGTCTGCTGCATCTTTATACTACAACCTCATCGAAGCGAATCTTTTTCCCCATTGGTACGTACAACCCTTCCAGGTCAAGCGTTACTTTTCCCTCTTTTACTTCTGTCATTTTTACTTTTTCTAATTTAAACCTTTTTTCCCATTTTTCCAAAGCTTCTGCAGTTGCTGCGTAAATTTCTAGTGTTAAATCACGATTAACTGGCTTATCCAATAATTCAAATAGCCTAGACCCGTAATTCCTCATCATAATTCGTGATCCTATAGGAGTCGTAAGTATATCAATTATTGATTGCTTTAAGTGCTCTATTCCTTCTAACGCTTTTCCTGTTTTACCATCCATACCCTTCATTTCTATTTTGCAAAGACGCTTTTACTGCCTTTTATTACTTTTAACCCACAAGATACTGAATCCCCTACTCTTCCTACACCATGACCATTTGCAAACACTGTTTTTGATCCTTGAATCATTACTTTTCCTTCGTTAAAATTGTCTCCTTTCCTACAGACTGGGAAATCATTTACAAAAACATTATTACTGCCGCTAATGCAAAAATGTGGTGTTGCTTCTCCACAATAATCTCCTACTCGCACAACTGATTTATTCATTTTCCAATTAATTAAGTTCTATTCTATCTGCTTTCAGTTTTATTTCGCTCCTTGTCATCTCTATACTTGATTCCCCAGCTTTCAATGTTATTTTGTCCACTACTTCAATCTCTAAATGATGCTTCTCTTTATCATATAACAATCTTGTCCCATCTTGAATTTTTACACTATTTATTTCTTTTTTATTCTCTGGTGCAGGGTATTTTTCCTGATATATTCCTGCTAATACCACCCCTAATGATAGTTCTCCTAGCGCAGAAAGTATAATAACCTGTTCATCGATATCTGGAGGAGACCAATTTCTATCTTTTCCTGCTTTACTTGTTATCCATGGCAACCAATCTGTTAAAAATTCCCCTATTTGCACTTTTACTCTCGCTTTTTCATAATCTACTTCTTTCACAAGCCCAATACGTACAATGTTAGCTAACTTTCTTTGCAACTCTGAAATAGCAAAATTACTTTCCAACATTTATTTCACCGATTTCTATTTTGTGTGGCATAAATTTTCCCTCTTCCCAAATAGATCGACCCAAGTGTACTTCATGCACCCAGTCTACCATCCACACTAAATACGCGTCTAATTCTGGCCTAAATCCGTCAATTTCTGCTGATATAAATTCACCTGGCGAAACATTTTTTACGTTCCAAGTATTTTTATTTACTACTCTCGCAACCTCAGCAGCTAATTCTCTGACAATAATAGCTGCATTCTCTATTGTGCTATCAATCACAATTCGTGCCTCAAATCTTGCTTTCAGGGCTAATTCTTCTGTTCCTGAATCTTTTCCTTGCTCTAAACTTGACAATTCCACAAATACCGCTGGTGCTACTATTTCCCTTCTTATCATTGGATATATTTCACATGTCTGTATCGCTGGTATTTCTTTCTTCAACATTCTGCAAATTGCTTTGTGCAACTCAATTAAAATCATACTTTTACAATATAGTTTAATTCACGCTCAAAATATTTCTCAAATATCCCTTCTGTTTCATAATTAACTAGCTCCTTTATTATTTTTGATGCTTCTGGTTCCAGTCCTAATTTTACCTCTTGTATTGGCAAAGCTGTTCTTCCTTCACGCCTAAAAACACCACTATTTCCTCTTGGCATTGTTGCCATAAATCCTCCTATAAACTTATGTTTTCCTACTTTCGCTCCTTTTCTTGTTTGTCTCATCTTGCCAATTGCTGATACCCTAATATCATATAAATTTGCTCTCATTAATACATCTAACCTACTTGTCTTAGCCTTAAAAATTCTTAGCCTTTTTCTCATTACCGTTAATTTTATCTTCTTTTCCTCACTAATTTCCTTAGCTGCTTGCGTTTTTAACCATAGTGCTGTTTTGTTCAATGCCCTCACCGCTGCTTTTTCCACTTTTTTCCTTTCAGCATTTACATTTTCAATTACCTTATTAATATTATCGGTAACTTCTATATTAATAGACATTTTACACCCCCGATGCTTGAATTTTCCATACCATTCCTGAATTATCTCTAAGTGGTGGTGTGTGTACTCTGTATCTACAACTACCTATGGAAAAAGTATCTCCTACCATTGGCTTTAATACATCAAACACACTTACTTCCAACAATAAAATTTCTCCTACAAATTGTCCTTCACCAATCTCGTATAATTTATCTGGCTGTTGCTTTAGTACTTGTACCATATATGACTTATCCTTTGATTCATACAAAGCTACTTTTCCTAAATGGGCAAAACAATCTTGCAATAATCTCTTAATATTTTCTTGCATATTTTTCTGCTATATACTAACCTTTACATGCTAAGAAGGGGCACACAGGTAAAGCATTCTTCTGCCTCACCACTTTATAGTTGCTCTACCTGTGTTGTTATGTTACAACGACTTTTACTAATACTCCCGGTCTATGGCACATTGGCAGAGAATTTGACTGAGTATGTAAATCGGTCCCTCTATCAAATCTTCTTGGCTCTTGTTTCGCGTAAAGTGGCTGTCCAAGAGTATTTACTGTCTCATTAAAGTCTGCTGGTGCAAAATACGTTGTAAATGTGCTCGCTGTTCCTAGTGGAAAACAGTTTCCACTTTCTCTTTCTATAAATCTTCTTACGGTTCCTTCAGGGTCGGTTGCTTGCCCTCTATACTCTTCAAATGTTATTCCACAGAACGTAAATCCTGATCTCATGTCATTCCTCAGCGCTGCTCCTTCTTGCCATCTTTCATATGCCTCTTTCACTTTACTATTGTGACGAACACGGTGTAGTGGATACCGACTGGTTGCATACTCTGCCTACGGGAACGGCCTAGCTCAGGGAAGAGACATAGGGGGTCGGTTACTTCCTAATCAGCATCACCGCCACACAATAAAAATTTGTAGACAGAGTTAGGAAAGGGGATACAGTCCTCTGGAAGGATATGAAGTCGAGACAGGAAACCATGCTGTTTGAAGAACTAAGGTGGTGAGGTTCTTCTGCTTTGCCCGCCCTACCTGTAAAGAAACAACACCGAATTGCTGCTGCCCTTACCCATATTGAAATCGATCAGCTCAGGTGCCCATATAAATTCTAACTTTACTTCATTTCAAAATCAAACTTCAATACAAAATCATAATAGCTTCTTCTTCAGACTCCTGCTTAACCTAAACCCTTACTCCTAATTGGTCCTAATCCTACAAAATGAGTTTACTCTAGCTTAATTAACAAATTGGAATATAATGTAAAAATGTGTGGATAAAGAATTATATGTATGGATGTGAAGTAGGAGTTAAGTTATAACGTCTACCCAATCATTTTGATATGGACTGACTATTCATATGTTTTCCTCTAGAGGCACTGTTACATGATCAAGTTTGTTACATGACAATGTTTACTCACGAAACCATCCCTCGAAGTCCGCAGGCCTGTAGACGAGAACGCTGGATGTTTTGGGGTGATCAGGTTAAAAGCGAATTAGATTATGGAGTTTGATGTACATGTGCCTCTTATCAATGCTCTACAGAAAACAAAAGATGAGTCTATGCACGATCCAAAATGACTTACAAAAACTAATGAAAAATTAAATTCTACTTAATAATACATTACTCCTGGCGCAGCTTGTCGCGCTTCTCTCCTGGTTGTTGTTGTTCTCGTTGAATCGTCACTATGGACGAGATGTCTGCCTCAGCGATCGTCGGCTAGCCCATCAGGTTAAATGCGGTCGGCTCAAACGAACATGCGGTTCTGCGCCGGAAAGTGAGGTTATGTCCTCCACGCTCCTGGGTTGGCCAGGTTCCAGCCCGCTCCTGATCTTCTGCGGCCCCAATCACGCACACGTCGCCGGTCACAGACCTCGCCGATCGCGGTTCGAGTCTGGACCGGGTTCGCGCACGTTTAGGGGCTGATCGAGGAAAGCTTTTCCTGGATCCCTGGCCGATGATCCACGCGGTGTCTCCGCCGTAGACCTCTGGGTCGAAACTCGATCGGTGGCTTGACGTAGGCTTTTGGCGAGCGCTACGTAAACGATCGGGGGGGGGGTTTCCTAACACTTCCTAGAACACCTTATATTATTACTCTACTTAGCGACATATTAGCCGGCTCACCTGGAGTCTTTTTCGCCACAACCACAACACACGTGCAGCGGCGAACGGCTGGGCTCATCCACAGCCAACGTTCGGCTTCTGATCTCAGTCTCCTGGTGTACCGTGTTCGGTACTATCCCAGTTTCCACGTTGGCGATATTCACTATTTCTTTTGGTTGTAGACAACTTCTAACTTTGGCGTTTTGATTGCAAAAGAACCAGCCAAGCAAGCGGAAATTCAGTTGTCAAAATTGCCAGATGGATGGGGTTGCCAGATTGTTTACCTTAACAGCTTTAAAGGGCTGTAACAGCGATCTGTTATCGACTTATTTTTATCGAATAAGGCTAATCGACTATCGTATCGAATAAGTTTGTTTACGTTTTTTTTTATAGAATTTTGTCTTGTTTTAAATTTTATTCGTACCCTCACACCACAGGTTTTATCGACCTGCTCATAGAAAGGAGATGAAAGCTGGAAAAGGGTACCTCACCAAATGTCTTTGGCATGAAAAACTCCTAATTCCTTTCCATTGTAGTCTTCGAGCAAATATAACGACTGGCCTCGCTTCTCTTTTATTCTGGCCTTGATTCCTACAGGTGCTAGTTTTGCGTTAACATGCATAGCCTGGTTGCTGAGAACGAAATTCCTCTTTATGACTTCCTGACCCACTTCGAAAGTTCGAGGTCGAGCGCGCAAGTCGTAGTTATTTCGGTTCTTCTCATATGCTTTAATCAATCTCTTAGCGATATCCGCTCGGATTTTCGGGAATTCGTCTGCTCTAGGAACCTTTGCGGATCCTTCTGACAACATATGGATGTTTCTTAGCAACTTATAATCTTTTCCATGCGTTAGCATGTGCTGGCCAAAGATTACATAGTAAGGAGATTCTCCAATTGATTGGTGAATATTATTTCTCAAGGCAGAATTAATTTTTCCTATATACAAGTCCCACAACCGTTGGTCTGACCGAATATATGATCGTAAGGCTGCATTGATCGACCGATTGACCCGCTCCGCCGCGTTGGACTGTGGGGAGTAAGCACCAGTGAAGATATGTTGGATTCCATGCTTGGATATAAAGGCTGCGAAGTCCTGGCTTTTAAACTGAGTGCCATTATCGCTAACCAAAACCTCCGGGGTTCCAAAACATACAAAAATCTCCTCTTCTGAAATGCTAGTCGTTCTCTGCGAACCTCCAGCACGTGGCGAACGCTGAGGTTGCGAGCTGGTGCTCGGACGGTTATTGGATATGGTTGCGGTTGACCTTGTTGTCGGTCTGGTATTCGGACGACTTCTAGGAACGGCGCCTGTTCGTGAGTTTGGATTGGATCCGTTTTGAACTCTCGGAACTTCTAGGGTAGTGTCTTGCGCTCTTCGCGTGCTATCATTGAGCTGCGACGATAAGCATGGTTGTCGACAATTTGGACACGTTTCATTTTGCAGTAACCAGGAAGTTACGCACGTTCGATGAAAGCGGTGTTGACAGGGGGTTTCGACAAAGTCTATCTCGGCGTTGGTATCATTGCATATGGAGCATTGCACCGACTCAATGGCCAATCTTGAACTATTTTCGGGACTACGCCGAACTGACATTGTTTCGTTTTCGATATACAACAACAACAACAAAATATAACGAAATTTGATAGATATAAAGTCTATTATTTCCACAATTTAATTTCGGAAACCTGAATTTTTATGGGATATCTTGGGTCTTATCCTTTGCTGTATCGATTTCATTTAATATATTACAAGGTTTTCTGTCTGTCTCTTCATATTTCTATTGAATCTAAAACAACCTGATGTGCTCGTTGCGATAAATGAAAGAGTATACTGCTGAATATTCCAACCAATATAATTCTCAATTTCATTTAGGCAACTTTCTGTCAATAATAAAGGGTGAAAATTGAAGCCAAAATATTGAAAAATGAGGTATTGCTGAATTTTCCAACAATTACAATTCTCGAATTTATGAATATTTATGGTTTGATGAGTTGATCAAGGGCTAAGAAGGAGTTATTGCTGAAACATTCCAGCCAATACAGTCTCGACTTCTTGTTCCTTAAATACATGTATAAACAAAGGGATATTTCAAGAGAAACATCTTTCCTAATCCTTAATTTGTTCCCTGGTCTGGTTCTGAGGATTTCCCAAAACACAGCAATCCTAGTGGAATCAAAAGAAGGGTTTTCTGAAACTAAAGAAACTTGTTTGGAAGGCTGACTGTTAGGATAGGTTGGAGGTTAGCTCGTGAGAGCAGGGGCTGCGATTTGGTGTTTTGTTTGTTGCTTAGCTAGATGTTTTGCTAGCCCCACGTTGGGCGCCATTTTATTCTGTGACGAACACGGTGTAGTGGATACCGACTGGTTGCATACTCTGCCTACGGGAACGGCCTAGCTCAGGGAAGAGACATAGGGGGTCGGTTACTTCCTAATCAGCATCACCGCCACACAATAAAAATTTGTAGACAGAGTTAGGAAAGGGGATACAGTCCTCTGGAAGGATATGAAGTCGAGACAGGAAACCATGCTGTTTGAAGAACTAAGGTGGTGAGGTTCTTCTGCTTTGCCCGCCCTACCTGTAAAGAAACAACACCGAATTGCTGCTGCCCTTACCCATATTGAAATCGATCAGCTCAGGTGCCCATATAAATTCTAACTTTACTTCATTTCAAAATCAAACTTCAATACAAAATCATAATAGCTTCTTCTTCAGACTCCTGCTTAACCTAAACCCTTACTCCTAATTGGTCCTAATCCTACAAAATGAGTTTACTCTAGCTTAATTAACAAATTGGAATATAATGTAAAAATGTGTGGATAAAGAATTATATGTATGGATGTGAAGTAGGAGTTAAGTTATAACGTCTACCCAATCATTTTGATATGGACTGACTATTCATATGTTTTCCTCTAGAGGCACTGTTACATGATCAAGTTTGTTACATGACAATGTTTACTCACGAAACCATCCCTCGAAGTCCGCAGGCCTGTAGACGAGAACGCTGGATGTTTTGGGGTGATCAGGTTAAAAGCGAATTAGATTATGGAGTTTGATGTACATGTGCCTCTTATCAATGCTCTACAGAAAACAAAAGATGAGTCTATGCACGATCCAAAATGACTTACAAAAACTAATGAAAAATTAAATTCTACTTAATAATACATTACTCCTGGCGCAGCTTGTCGCGCTTCTCTCCTGGTTGTTGTTGTTCTCGTTGAATCGTCACTATGGACGAGATGTCTGCCTCAGCGATCGTCGGCTAGCCCATCAGGTTAAATGCGGTCGGCTCAAACGAACATGCGGTTCTGCGCCGGAAAGTGAGGTTATGTCCTCCACGCTCCTGGGTTGGCCAGGTTCCAGCCCGCTCCTGATCTTCTGCGGCCCCAATCACGCACACGTCGCCGGTCACAGACCTCGCCGATCGCGGTTCGAGTCTGGACCGGGTTCGCGCACGTTTAGGGGCTGATCGAGGAAAGCTTTTCCTGGATCCCTGGCCGATGATCCACGCGGTGTCTCCGCCGTAGACCTCTGGGTCGAAACTCGATCGGTGGCTTGACGTAGGCTTTTGGCGAGCGCTACGTAAACGATCGGGGGGGGGGTTTCCTAACACTTCCTAGAACACCTTATATTATTACTCTACTTAGCGACATATTAGCCGGCTCACCTGGAGTCTTTTTCGCCACAACCACAACACACGTGCAGCGGCGAACGGCTGGGCTCATCCACAGCCAACGTTCGGCTTCTGATCTCAGTCTCCTGGTGTACCGTGTTCGGTACTATCCCAGTTTCCACGTTGGCGATATTCACTATTTCTTTTGGTTGTAGACAACTTCTAACTTTGGCGTTTTGATTGCAAAAGAACCAGCCAAGCAAGCGGAAATTCAGTTGTCAAAATTGCCAGATGGATGGGGTTGCCAGATTGTTTACCTTAACAGCTTTAAAGGGCTGTAACAGCGATCTGTTATCGACTTATTTTTATCGAATAAGGCTAATCGACTATCGTATCGAATAAGTTTGTTTACGTTTTTTTTTATAGAATTTTGTCTTGTTTTAAATTTTATTCGTACCCTCACACTATGCGAAATTAGTGCATCAAAAAACTCTGGACTTACCAGTGCATGAATCCCCGTCATATATTCACCACTTAAATTGTCCTCAACATGGCGCAATACTTCCAGACACTTACGCTTTACATCGGTTGTCGCAGTCCCCAATGCAAAATTTACTACTTTTGGTGTAATTTCAAATTCGTTGTAAAGGTTTAATAACTCCGACCCATCAGCATCAAGAATGATTCCCTTCAGCGCTCCCATTCTCAAATGTTCTAACGTTATTGCGTGTTTATTTCTCATTAGCTGCAAATGATCAGTTATTACATCTGCCAATGCTTTCAGTTCACTTTCTGACCCAAATGCCCTTATTCCCTGTACTTCCTCAGGCAACACTACGTCATCATGTGGTATATGTGGAATGGTAAAAGTTCTTATTTTTCGTTTTCCACGTTTTCCTACTGTTGCTGGTGCTCCTGGTAACTGCGTTGGTAGTAAACTTAATACTCCATTTTGCTCCTCTATAGTAATATGTCTAAATCTTACTGACCTACTTGGAAACAAATTTAAATTTTCAACTCGTCCATAATTTATCGGCAATATATTTATCGCATTTGTTAGTGCCGTCATGCTAAATGCTGTATTTGTAAATGGATTTTGCATTTTTTCTTTTCCCCCTTTTGTATTTTTAATAGTTTTTTTAAGCTCCCTTGCGGATAATGATCCCTCGTCCTTCAAGGTGCTTTATTGCTGCAGTTTTCTGCTCTTCAATGATATTTGCTGGCCATACAACTGCATGATCTGCTAGTATTGCACCACGAGCAATAATTACTCCTTTACTATTTTCCTTTGCGTTTACATCGCTTGCTATCACTCCTATAGCCGTTTGTGTCCCATCTGTGGCAGTTGGATTTAAAGCTTTAATAAAACCATCTTTAGTATCATAACCAACTACTTTTCCCAGCTTTAGATTTTGTCCCTTGGCTACTGTTATTTGATCTCTTGAATATAGGTTGGACACTTCATATTTCAGAAGATCGCCTAAATTATTTCCTTCAGTTATACTTATCATGTCTTTTTCTCTCCTTTTTTTATTTTTTTACCGCCATATTTGTGGTTGTTATACACGGCGGTTATACACATACTTTAAATGTTTGATTGCGCACGACTTTTCGCTACCTGCATCATCAACTCTTCTCCTGAATTCTGTGGTATTGCACTTAGTATTTCTGTCTTCTTCGTTCGCTCTGCAAGTAACTCCATTAAAACTTCCCTGGCTTGCTCAACACTTACGCTTTGCTCAATAAATTCTCCTATCTTTTCTGGCATTCGTGATAAGTTACATAAACGTATTAATTCAAGAACTTCAGTACGATACTTAGTTAAATTGTCAGTTTCTAGGTCATTTGTAGTTTTTTCATTCATAGTAATATCCCCTTTTTTATTAATAGATTTAAACTCTGAAAGAATTGTAATTCCATCTGCAAGACCTATTTCTACTGCTTTCTCGCCAAAATATAGCCCTGCTTCTGTTGATTTTATTGCCTCTACAGAAAGGTTTCTATTGCGTGCTATTAGCTCAACCAGCATTCCATATAAACGATTCACTTCGCTTTTTAGGCTTTCTAAACTCTCAGAAGTTATTGGCTCATGTGGATTTAAATCATTTTTTCTACTTCCTGCAAATACTGTCGTATATTTTATTCCCTGTTTTTCATCAAACCCACTTTGATCTATATGACTTGCTATTACTCCTATGCTTCCAACTCCTGAAGTTCTAGTTACCAATACTTTTTCAGCACTTGATGCAATTGCATACGCCGCAGAATACGCATCATCATTTGCTATTGCCACAATCCTCTTTTTTCTCCTTGCTTGGTAAATAAAGTCGGAAAGGTCGAATAAACCGTTTACTTCTCCTCCGGGGCTGTCTATGTCCAAAATTATTGTTTCTACTTCTTTATCTATTAAAGCTTCTTCTATCTCTTCACTTATCTTCTCATACGATGTCATCCCCAATACATCATCAAAAACTTCTGACTTTTTCGTCAAGATTCCATGTATTGGTATTATTCCTCTTTCACTATTTCTTACCGCATGTTTTATATTTTTAAAGATAGGCTGCTTTCCTGTTTGTAGTGACAGTAATTCAAAACTCCTTGGTTCTACCATTACACATCTGTTTAGCCATATCGCTTGGTTTTTCATATTATCTCTTGATTAGTAGTAACGTCGGAATCAAAACTTAAACCCAAGGAACTAGCACGTCTTTGATCTTCTGCAATTTCTTGGTCTATTTCTTCTACATCATAACCTAGCTCTGAAACCACTTCTGATCGACTCTTAAATCCATTTCTTACTGCCATTTGTTGTGCTTGCTGGTCTTTTAAAGGATCCACCCAATCAAATCCCTGTGGTATCCATTTTACTTCTTCTTTCGCTGCTTTTGCTACTTTTTTATCTATACTCAGTTCTCCACAGAGTACTGCTAATTCTAGCCATCTACTCCATACTGGTCTGCAAAATTGAAATACCATAATGTTGTGTTGCAGCATAGCACATCTACGACGAAACTCTATTAATCCTGCTCGAATGGATGAATAATTAACGCCCGTTAAATCTCCTGTTAGTTGCTCATATGTTATCCCTGTGCCTATTGCTATTGCCCTCAGCTGCTGTCTCATGAATGCTTCATAACTTCCTCCTACATCAGATGGCTCTGAAAATTTTATGTCTTCTCCTGGGTCTAAAAGCTGCATTGTTCCTGGCTCTAAACCTGATAGTGCTACTCCTTGCTCATTACTTTCACCTTCTCCTAAAATATTTGCTTCAGGATCGAGCCTTGTAATAAACCCTGCAAACATCGCTGCTGTCTTTTTTCTCACTAATTCTGCATCATCATATTGATCAAGTTCATAGAGCTTTAGCAGTATACTCGAAAGCCATGGCTCTCCTCTAATTTGCCCAGGTCTTAATGGTCTATAAATATGTAAAACATCATTTGCTGGCACTCTCACTGATTCACCAAATGAGCCTTCACCAGGGTGTTCTTTAAATAGGTAATATGCTTCTCTTTGCCCAAGCTTGTTAAACTCAATCCCGTTTCTTATTACATTACCATTTCCTAAAGTTTGATTTGTTTTATTATCTAAATGTTCAGACTCAAGTACTTGCAGTTGTAATGGCACAGAAAATCTATCTTCCAGCTTTCTCGTTCTTAAACGTACAAAACATTCTCCTCCCTCTATCATACTTCTGCATACTAGAGCTTGTAATCCATAAAAATCACTTACTCCGTTACTGTCTGCTTCATCTGTCCATCTTAGCCATAATTCTTGCACCCTCTTTCGAAATTCCCCATCCCTTGCTTTTGATTGCGGTTTTATTCCTGTTCCAATAGAGTTACTTACTATTGTATCAATAATATTTGCTGCATATGGATTTTTTCTCACCATATCACGTGATCTACTACGTAAAGTTTCAAGGTTTTGAGACAGCAAATTGTTTATACTTCCTAACTCTGGTTGAAAGTGAAAAAATCTTCTTCCTGAGCCTGCAGCATCCCAGGCTGAGCTTTTTATCTTTGGTTTGTTAAATAGTTGTTTGAATGATTTTAATAACATTTTGCCTCTTTGATTATGCAACAAGTTGTTGCACAATTTGACATTGAAAAATTATAGCAAGTTGCTAGAGAATTTGGTCAACAGATTGTATGTAGAGAGTCATTACTCTGGACTACGTTTATAAATTTCTTTTCGATGTCCTATTGCTGCAATTTTGACCATGTGCTCTGAGTTATCTATTAAGTATATGACTCGATAATCGCCAACACGCAACCTAAAGTAGCCTACCCATTTATGCGATAAAGCCTCACCTACTTTATCAGGAATAATTGTGAGACGTTTTTCTATAGCTTTTTGCACCCTTAACCGTATTGTTTTCGGAAGAGAAGGAAGATCTTCGGTATCTACACCTTCTAAATAACCAATTTGGTAAATTATTCCCACTTGATATCTTCATGTCTAATTATTTTTGCTCCAGGAACATTACGTTTAGCAGCAAGTTCAAGTAGAGCTATTTCTCCTTCATCCATTTCGTCACCTTCAGATAGTTTACTTACCTCAAGTTCTTCTTCTACTAGATCTTTTACAATTTCTTCAATAGTTCTATTTTGAACTTTTGCCATTTCTGTAAGATACTGAGCAAATTCCCCCTCAAAATTTACATTAACATTAAGCCTTCCTTGACTTTGATCCATATTATTCACTGTAAGATATCAACTCTAAACTATAACATTTTTACATAATTTTGTCAACCCCTTTATTTGTTGAAAAAACAATTTTTCTCTTTGGCTTCATACCTGCAATTTTCAATTCAGCCTTAATACGTTGTCTTAAGCTTAGTAAATCATTTATATCTACTTCAGCATATCTTACAACATGGTCACCATATGCAATTGATACTACTCGCTCTCCGTTTTGTAGTTTCTTTATCGCTTCTTCGACTTGAATTAGATAATCTTCGTTATACATTTACTACTCGCTGATCCATTTGCTTTTCACTATTTTCTTTGATTTTTTACTTTCTGGTTTTTCACTTAAACTATTCCATTTACTCTCTGGCCAACGATCGATTCCAAGCGCAATAGATGCTGCTCTTGCATAAATCCTACAGTCTAATACTTCATTTCTTTCTCTTACCTTTTGCCACTCTTGTTTGGTATAACCTTTTACTACTTTGCTGACTAATTGCTCTGCCGTTAGCTGCTTAAAATATTCAGGTGCATACTCGGGAAAATGACAGTATCCTGCTGGAGCTTCTTCACCGTCCTTTAAAACATTAAGTAATTGAAAAAGTTCTGACTTTAAAATCGATACTCCCACTGGCCAGAGCTTTATTCCTCTTTTTAGCTTTTGACCACCAACTGTTATATCTACTCTACTTGGGCTGCTAAGTGGTACTAGAGCTTTATTTACACCTTTCACTGCCATTACTCTTCCAGAGCCTTGATGACCTCTTACCCAATTGTATACTTCTTGTGTCGCATACCCAGCATCAACCGCCATCATACTTATCATGTATTCAAGACCATTTTCACCGATAAAATGATGATTTAAGAGCTCAGAGAGTTTTCCCCATACTTCTCCTCTTCCAGTATCACCTTCAAATACTCGGTATTCTATTGACCAACTTTCGCGGCTTTTTCCCCATGCTACAACTTCTACTTCTAAACGATCTTTTTGGACATCTACTCCTGCAGTAAGCACCACTTCTCTCCTAGGTACTGTGCCTACGGGAAAAAATTCTCTCCTGTTAAATAATTGCTTCCAATCTGGTACTTCTCCTTTGTCTACCCAGGTTTCTCCAAGCGTAGTATTTATCCATACTTTTAGTAATTGTTCACTTTCTTTTGCATGAAGAAAATCTTCTACTGCTTGAGTCCAGCTATACCAGCCTACTGGACTATAAAGACTTGAAAGATGAAATCCTTTTTTCTCACCTTTTACTCTATTAGTAGGTCTCCATTCTCCACGCTCAAGCATCTCTGTCTTTTGATGATTTTCTATTTTGCCGCTACATTCAGTGCAGACATAATGTGCTGTTCTTGAGTCGTTGTTTTCCCATTTAATTTGTGACCATTTTAGAACTTGATAGTAATTACAATACGGACATGGTACAAAAAAGTACTGCTTATCTGTTGCTTCAAATTCTTTCTCAATTCTGCTTATTCCATGAATCGTTGGTGTTGATACTAAAAAAATCTTTCGCCGTGCAAATGTATTAGTTCGAGCAATACTGAGCAGCACTGGATCTCCTTCACCACCTGAATCTCCTGGATAGGCGTCTATTTCATCAAGAAAGAGATATTTTACTGGCATAGATCTCAGTGCTACACTGCTATTTGCTCCGGTTATTACTACTATTCCACCTGGAAATTCCTTACTTTGTACAGTATTGCCTGAGTCTCTTGACCTTGGGTCTTTTACTTTACTCTTTAAACATGGCGTACTCTCTATTAACGGCGCAAATCTTCCTTTTGACCAACGCTTTCCCATTTCAACTGTTGGCTGCACAACTAACATTGGACCAGGAGTCTGATCTATAATATAGCCTATCCAATTGTTACCAGCTTCTGTTCCTCCAATCTGCGCTCCTTTCATGAATACTACTTTTTCTGCTGGTGAGGACGGAGAAAGTGAATCCATGATTTCTTTTAAATAAGGAGTTCTTTCTGTTCTCCATTTACCTGGCTCTGATGCTGCAGTTGGCGCTAAAACTCGATACTCATTCGCCCACTCTGACACTTTAAGTAGTGGATCTGGCTTTAAACCTTCAGAAAAAGATGTAGCATATATCATATCGCTAGCTCTTCACCATCATTAGATGATACCTCAACATCACTTAAAATAGAACTGCACTCACTTGTTTTCTCACTTTCGAGTTCAATAAACATTTTCTTTTCAAGTGCTTCTTCTATGTACTTCTGAGTTAAATTACTCATTGCTATTGCAGCTATGAGCGCAACTATTCCCACCATTACCGCAGCTATAATGTTAGGGTAAATTCCCACTATCACTATTGCACATACTGTTATAGAAACACAGACGATATTGATATATTTCTTTATTTTTTTGTCTGCTATTTTCCTTTCTTCAAAATATTTATTGCTCAATAAATGAAATGTTGGAAAGTTCTTCTGTCTTCCAAATAACACTATTTCCTTCTCTTTGCTCAGTAATTTTATTAATTTTGCGTTGTTCGTTATTATTGCATACTGAAAAACATCCGTGGCATCTGCTCCTCTCTTTAGCAACAACTTTACTACGTTAAAGTGACCATGCTTTACAGCAACATAAATTCCCGTTTTTCCACTCTCATCTACAGCATCTATTTCAACTCCTTCACCAAGAATACCGTCTATTAGGTCTTCATATCCTTTTCTGGCAGCTAAATGAAGCAAACTGTTTTTATCAGCTCCGTATCTATTACTTGCTAAAATCTTTACTATATCTAATCTATTTGCTTCTTTTGCATAACAAAATGGTGTCTTGCCATTATCATCCTTAATTAAAGGATCTATATCTTCTCGCGTTAGTAAAACTTCTATTGTTTTCAGCCTTTCAGCATAATGTAGTGGCGTTTTATTTTCATAATCTTGTAAGTTAACCCCAGCATTAGGAACATTTATTAAGCATCTTACAATATCTAAACATAAGTCCCTTTCGTCGTAATTACTACTACTTATAGCTACGTGCAAAGAAGATAATTTCATTGCATTTCTGCCGCTGCCAACTACATTAACATTCGCACCAAGATTTGAAAGTAATTTTACTACTCCTAGCTTCTTGTTGTTTACTGCATAATGAATTGCTGCATGATTTCTCGCATCAAGAACATCTTTGTCCGCATTTCCTTCTCTAATTAAAATTTCTACTATTTGTTCATGCCCAGCTCCTGCCGCTAAGTGTAACGGTGTATGTAGTAAAGCATTCTGCTCATTAACATTAGTCCCTTTGTCGAGTAAAAACCTTACAGCATTTGCTTCATTCAACATCGCAGCTAAGTGAAGTAAGCTATCTTTCTCCAATCCATATTTGTGATTGATTAGTGCTTGTAATATCTCTTCTCTTGCACAATCCAGCGCACTTTTACCATTATCATCAGTGATCAGTGGATTAATATTTTTCCTATTTAGTAAGAGAGCAACCATACTAAGCTCGTTAATTTCTACTGCATAATGTAGTGGGGTTTTCCCATTTAATCCTCTAACATTTACATCCACTCCTGGTTGATTAATAAGACACTTTATTAATTCTAAACTTAAGTTAGCAGACATTATTTAAAACTTAATATTAGATAATTCTTGTAATGAGTTTGTAATCTCTTCGGTTAGCGCCATATGAATCTTTTCAGTGTCACTCAGTGATGCAAGCAGTGCTGAAACTCTATTTGGAATATTAAGCAAATTATTACGTACAACTCTTGCTACATTAAATGCATCGCGCTTTACTTCCTCTACTGCTACAAGTTCACCAATCTCAGCCTTAGCTTTCGCCTCAAGAAGTTTACCTCGTTCCATTTCATTTTTTATTCGAGTTTTTAGCAACATCGTGGAAAGGTTACTTGTATTTTCGTTTTCTGGATTTTTCCTCCTAAGTGGCTGACTTGGATCTCTTATTGCCGCTACTGCTTCATTTGCTTGTTCTCTATTTACCAAACCATTCTCCAACTCAATTATTCCTTTTTTTACTAAATAACAGACATATTGCTTTGAAACTCCTATCTCTCTTGCCCATTCCGTTTGTGTGATCTTTTCCACTTCTTTTGCCCCTTTATTGCTGTTTTTCTTCTTGAATTTGTGCAAAAGTTTTGCCAGTACCAGAAAGAATTGCTTCCCTACCTGTGTATACTTGCCAACGTTTTATCGCTACATCTACAAATTTTGAATCTAGCTCTATTGTTCTGCAAATTCTTCCTGTTCTCTCACATGCAATCAGTGTGCTGCCAGAACCGCTAAATGGATCAAGTACAGTATCCCCAGGTCTGCTGCTATTAACTATTGCTTTCTCCATTAGCTCTACTGGCTTCATTGTTGGGTGCAGTGAGTTATGTATTGGCTTATCATAAAACCATAGATCACTTTGATTTCTACCTCCATGCCACTCACGTTTATTGCCGCTTTTCCATCCATAGAGCATTGCTTCGTATTGTCTTTGATAATCAGACCTGCCTAGCGTAAAATGATTCTTTGCCCAAATGATAAATGTTGACCATTTTCCTCCTGCTTCCTCAAATGCTTTTTGCAGCGTTGAAAACTCTGATGATGATATGCAGATGTAAATTGCTCCTTTCGTATATGCTAAAATATTGGAACAGATGTCGTAGAGAAAAAGCTCATACTTTTCACCTTGATTATCATTCAATATTTTTTTATCTTCTCTCTCCTGGCTACTACCATAATCAACGTTATATGGAGGATCACAAACAGTAATATCTGCCATTTTATCATCTAATACTGCTTTAAATGATTCAACTACGCAGCTATCACCGCAATAGATTCTATGATCACCTAAAATCCATAAATCCCCTGGTTTTGCTATTTCTACCTTTTTATCAATTAACTCCAAAACTCCTCTTTCTACTTCTTCTTTTCCATCAAAATCATCGAGAAAACGTTGAACTTTTTCCAATTCAAATCCAGTCATTTTAAGATCAAACTGCAAATCTTCTAACTCTTGAATTTCCACTTTCAAAAGCTCATCGTCCCACTTTGCCCAGTTAGCTGATTGATTTGCCAGTAACCGAAAAGCTTTAGTTTGTGGTTCATTTAAATTATCACTTAAGACCACTGGAATACTCTCCATACCAAGTTTTCTTGCTGCTTTAAGTCTTAAATGACCATCAACCACAGTTCCATCGCTTTTTGCAACTATTGGTATACGAAAGCCAAATTCCCTGATTGAAGCACACATTCTATTTACTACATCATCATTTTTACGAGGATTACGCTTATATTCGACGAGGTTTTCAACAGGATAGTAGTGGATTGCTAAATTCATATAATTTAAATCCTTAATAATTAAAAAGTTAATATTCAAAATATCTCTGACGCTAAAGAAGGCCTGGGGTTGAACCCACCAAATCCGCCATTCTGGCTGAAAGGACCCACTTTTTATGGATTTTTCGTCTTATTAATATCTTTACTAATATAGAACATTAATGCCAAAGCATCGGCCTCATTATCATCTCTAGGTGAAAAACTTTTTTCACGTATCGCTTCAATAACTTCACTCTTACTTGCATTGCCTTTGCCTGCTATAAAGCGTTTTATAGTTTTAACATTAACACCTTGGTAGGGAATATTGTTCTCTTCACACCAAGCAGACAGCACTGCAAGAAACCCACCGTAGCAATGGGCTGCATCAGTTCCTAAATGTCTTCTCACCTCCTCAAAGTACACTGCAGAAATGTCTTTCAAAGAATTGAGCCAATTGCAAAAGTTTAAGAAACACATTCCACCTCCGCTGAAACGACTACCATGAAAGCTTTTGCTCCCACTTTCAATTATTCCATCTGTTAGAATTGCCCAGCCGGTTTGTTTGCCGAGGTCGAGTGTGAGGATTGACATTTGCTATTATTTAAAACTATAAGTAGCGCTAAATATCGTCTGGTTCCTTCAAAATACGCTATGAATGGGTTTTTGTTGGCCAATGACAAGAATCTTATGCTACCTACCTTAGTTAGGACTTGGTATTATATATATTCACCGATTTTACAAAAACTGTTCACTTTTTTTTAATTTTTCTTTGCAAAGCGTAAAAAACGTGCTAAACTCACCTGTGAGTTTGCTATACAGTAATAGAATTGCTAAGAATGCCATTTATTCGAGTTCTAAGGGGTATTATATGCGTTCTTTGGTAATAGTAGTATTTGTACCCTAAAGTTGCATCTAGCCTTAAAACAAAGTTTTTACCTCATCTAAAAAAATACAAATTCTCAATTACGTAACTTACCAAAAGCCTAAATTTCTTTTGCTTCCTTCAATCTTTTCTACTCTGTTTATTTGCCGACTTTTGTGTTTGAAGCACATCTACACTCAATGCCCCTATACTCCGGATTTCTCACCACTTTTTCCGGGATTTTCTGAAAAAAAGTTAAAATAATTTGAATGCAGCTCAGAAATTAAAGAGAGCCTAAACTTTAAGAACCCGCTAAACGGAAGTCCGACCTCCTAGACACCTTACTATTTGAGTTGTTTCCATTTTGGAAATAACTGTTTACTGGAGCTGAGAAGAGGTCACATGAATTTTTGATAAAACAGATATTCCCCTCTATCCAGCTCATTAATAAGTTATAATAGCCCTCTAAAGACGTTTTAAAGAATTTAGTTGCAGTAGAGACAATTAATTGGTTAAATTCCTATTGATGATCAATGGTTTGTTTGTAAGTTATAGGAGATAGATAATGGATGAGAATAAGATTGTATTTTATACTACTCCAGGTGGAAATATAGAAATTGAAGTTTTATGCAGAGATGAAAATCTTTGGCTTACGCAAAAAAGGATGGCTGAATTATTTGATGTACAACTGCCAGCTATTAGTAAGCATATCAAGAACATATTTGAATCTGGTGAATTACAGGAAAAAGAAGTTGTTTCCACTTTTGAGGTAACCGCTGCAGACGGTAAAAATTACCCAACACAACTTTACAATTTAGATACAATTATAGCTGTTGGTTATCGAGTTAATTCTAAAAAAGCAACATTATTCAGAGTATGGGCTACAAAAGTTTTGAAGGATTTTATTATCAAAGGATTTGCTTTAGATAGTAAACGACTAAAAAACGGGAAAAAGTTTGGCAAAGACTACTTCAATGAATTACTTGAAAAAATCAGGGAAATACGAGCATCCGAACGTAGATTTTACCAGAAGATTACCGACATTTATGCCGAATGTTCTGCAGATTACGATCCAAATTCAGAAATAACAAAACAATTTTACGCAAAAGTACAAAACAAATTATATTGGGCAATTTATGGTTTAACTGCAGCAGAGTTGATATGTTCTCGGGTTGATCACAAAAAACCACATATGGGGCTAACTACATGGAAAGATGGTCCAGGTAAAAAAATTCACAAGAGTGATGTAAGTATTGCGAAAAATTACTTAACTGAAGAAGAACTAAGTGAACTAAACCACATTGTTTCGATGTATCTAGATTATGCAGAACTTCAAGCAAAAAAGAATCGGCTGATGAAAATGCAAGACTGGGCTGAAAAATTGGATGCATTTCTATTATTCAATGATTATGAAGTACTTAAAGATGCCGGTAAAGTTAGTGCTGAAGTTGCAAAAGCCCTGGCTGAAGGAGAATACGAAAAGTACAGAGTTATACAGGACAAATTACATGAATCTGATTTTGATGAATTAATTAAAGCAAGTAAAGAAAGTGAGAAAATAACTATCTAACTACAACAAAAACCAGCTTGTAGTTGAGTTATCTGTGTTTGACATCTTGTTTACCACCTTTTGTTTTAATTTTAAGGGGGGTGAAAAATTGTGTGCGCCAAGAAGTGCGTAAGGAACAGTTGGTGAAAATCCAACACGGGTAAAGCTTAGCCGGCAACCTGGAACAAACCATTATGCTGCGTAAGGTAACGAGCGTAGTAAAGCTAATGGAATGGACAACATAGGGTGCAACGAAAGTGAAGGTATTGAGTCCCGTAATTCACGCGTCATGGGGGCTGACACTTTACATTTGGTGGAAGGCAACATGGGTAATAACGCTAAGGCAAGATATTACTCACCTCATCGGGATCGAAGGCCGCGTCATGTGTTGAGATGGACCTTACGTGAACTTGGGAGATCCTTTGTATTCCTGTAAGGGTACTCTGGAACAAGTCAATAAAGGCGAGGACTGGAGGAAGATGCAAAGGAAGTCGGACTAACTGATAGTACTCGGAGTGTGGGAAAGCCACATACAAGGGGAAGCGGTTAGCAATATAGTGACTGGTATAGGGATTGCTATACCAATACAACAGAGATTGGAGGAGTATGCAAGGAAAACTAAACCAGATAGCAGTAAGGGCTAAGCAAGATAAGCGAGTAAAATTTACATCATTAGTTCATTTGATTAATGAAGAGAATCTTGCAGAGTGTTATAAGGAACTAAAACGCAACAAGGCTTGTGGTATAGATCGTGTGACAGTGGAAGCTTATGGAGAAAATCTAGAAGAGAAACTTAAAACACTAGTGGATAGTATGAAGAGAAAACAATATCAACCGCTACCAGTGAAAAGGGTATACATACCCAAAGCCGGGAGCAAAGAGAAGCGCGGTCTCGGAATACCATCAACGGAAGATAAGTTGGTACAGGTAATGCTAAAGAAGATATTAGAAAATATTTATGAAGCAAACTTTATGGACAGCTCGTATGGATTTCGACCAGGAAGAAATTGTCATCAGGCGATAAACGCTCTAGATAAAGCAGTTATGCACAAACCAATTAACTATATTGTAGAAGTGGATATCAAGAAGTTCTTTGATAATGTTCAACATAAATGGCTAATGAATTGTCTAAGGGAACGAATAGCTGACCCAAATTTATTGTGGTTAATAAAACGATTTCTAAAGGCAGGAATAGTCGAAGTTGGATGTTATAAAGCAACCGATCAAGGCACACCACAAGGTGGTATAGTAAGCCCTGTATTAGCTAATATATACTTACACTATGTGCTGGACTTATGGTTTGAAAAGAAATTTAAGCCAAAAGCCAGAGGATATTTACAGCTAATAAGGTTTTGCGACGATTTTGTAGTTGGCTGCGAGAGGGAAGAAGACGCAAAAGAATTTCTAGAATTACTGAAACAAAGACTAAGTAAATTTGGGTTGGAAATAGCTGAAAATAAAACAAAAATAGTAAAGTTTGGTAAGAAAGAATGGTATCAAGCAGAAAGAGAGAAACGTAGGACGGCTAGCTTCAACTTTCTAGGATTTACACATTATTGTGGAAAAAGTCGTAATGGTAAACTTATGATGAAGCAGAAAACTTCAAAAATAAGCCTAGCCAGAAAGATTAAAGAAATCAAAGAATGGTTGAAGATGGTACGAAGTCGTATCTGTCTCAAAGATTGGTGGCAGAAACTTAAAGCCAAACTAACAGGACACTATAGCTACTTCGGAGTTAGCGGAAATTATCGGTGTTTGATTCAATTCTATCGACCGGTAACAAAGTTAGCATTTAAGTGGATAAACCGACGTAGTCAAAAGAAAAGTATGGATTGGGAACAATTTATACACTATTTAAAAGTAAATCCATTACCAAAACCAAAGGTATATGTTTCTTTATACACAGGAGCACTAGTGTGAACGCTGTATTGTGGAGCCGTGTGCGGGAAATCCGCAAGCACGGTTCTTTTGGGGAGACTATGGTTATGAGACCAAATCGCTGGTTTCAAGGTCATGAGTCTCTACCAGACCCCCTCCCTTCAGAAAGCCCTATATCTCTGCTTTTTTTGACTACTACAAAAGAAGCTTTTCTGTTGGAGACGTAAATAAACTTTGCTCTTTGTCTCCATTTTAAGCAGCAATCAAATTTTACGAGCTTCTGTCTCTTCTTCTATGGCAGTAACTTCAAACTTTTTTCCTTTAGCTTCATCTACAATTTGCTGATAAAGATTGTTTCATCACTGAGAGTTTTGCAATCAATTGCTCAGAGGTTTGCAATAAAAGTTGTTGTATTCTCATATAGTCTCCATTAACCCCTTATACTCACCACAAGTTGTTCAATCTTTTTTGAAAAATTTTCTTTGCAACCAACAAAAAAACATGATAGACTAGCTTTAGGGTTTTTTGTAATAAATAAAAATTTGAGATAAAAAATAATTTAGAAATGCCTCATAATCGATTTTTAAGCTACCTTACATGAGCAACTTAGGTCTTGGTGGTATAATTGTACCCTGAAGTCGTAGAATCGTTTTAAAACCGCATTAGCAGACCAACGTTTATTTGAGTTTTATCAGCATAAAAAAAAGATGAGAGTAAGAGCCTTTTAAAAACGCACTAATTGTATTTTTCATTAAATGTAAATATCTTAATAATATTTTGTGGCAGCCTTTCTGGACTTCTTTCTTTTTGCTGTTTAAGTTATTGTACTTTATTTGTATTTTACTATTATTTTATATTATCTATTATTATTTATTACTATTATATATATATAATATATAAGGGTTTTAGGAACGCAGAATCCGCTATACTGGCTGACTTCAGACACATAATAACTAGGAACACTTTTAGGAATAGAGGGCAAAAGGTTAGGATTCAAGCGATCTTTAGCTTCCTAGTTTCTCATTACTTATTTAGTAACCAAGGAATCAGGAATATAATTCAACCATTTGATGTCTTATCCCTTTTTAATTGAAATCATAACTTATAATAGGGTTGTGGCTCCGAAGTTAGATTGAGTAGATGGTAGATTGAATAGAGAAAATAGGGCAACTCTAAAATATTTAAAGAGCCACCCATAAAGAAAGACTTATCCTAACATTAAATTTTGCCTATAGCTAAAATCTTCAGCTCCAAGAGTGAACTTTCCTATACCACAAGCAAATGGTCCAGTTGGAATGTCAAGCCACTTATCCTCTTTTGCACCTGTAGACATTCCTTTAACTAACTGCTTTGCTTGTAAAAGTTCCTGAACTATACGCTCTAGTCGATCTCTTCCCATACTGTGGAAAATCTCAGGTAGCCTATGCCGTTGTTTATATACTCCTGTGCTTCCTGTGTGAGTAAATGGGTGTCCTGCAACAGCAGATCGTGTAATTGCATCAGTAAGACATATTTTAAGGTCTTTTTCACTAGCATTTTTAACTGTTAGTTGTATTGTTATATCTTCTAGTAGCCCTGTTTCCTGATTTCTTAGGTAAGTTCTTACAGTGCGATCAGCTAAACCATTGGCCTTCACAACTGCCCCATGAAACAAAGCATTCTGTCTTGGTGTTTCTCCTACTGCCTTAAAGATTTCTAGCCTAGCTGTATTTTCTATTGGCCAAAAAGCGTATGAGCATCTAACACCATTAACAAGAGCAGAGGTACCTCTAATTGCATCGCGTGCTTGTTCAGCAGTTAATATTGGTTTTTCTCCTTTTGGCTTTCTCATGTGATGAGCAGTAATTATCGAAGCTCCAGTACTACATGCTAAATCAGATAATAAGCACATTAGATAATCCCCTACAGCAGGATCAGCATTTATATCTGCATGGATAAATGAAGCAAGTGGATCAAATACTATCAATTTCAGATCTTTAATTTCCTCGAGCTGTTTCATTACGGATTCGAATTCAGGAGAAACTTCGACGATTTTACCACGAACATTTCTGAGTATTGTAAGTGATCCTCTGACGTTTGGCAGTGGTACAATAAATAATTTATCTTTATGTTTCAACCTTTCACACTTAGGGTCGAGTCGTTCTAAGCGGCGGTGTATCTCACTTGCATCATCTTCTGCTGAAAAAATCACTACTGATCCATGTTCAGTAACAAGTGAACCAAAGCCACACATCTGATCCTTATCACTTGCAACCTTAAGCGCTAGGTCAAGAAGAAGCATACCTTTGCCTGTATCTCCCATTGCTGCTATTATTGAAGTAACACCTAAAGGAAATAGACCTTCAACAAGAAACTTTTGCTCTGGTACCGGACCTACAAAGCGCTCTGCACTCCAATCTAAAATGTTAAGTGGCTGTTTTGTGGATCTTTCTAAACTTTTCATATTTGAAGTATCAGTAGCTGGAGTATCAATAGTAAGCAACGGAGTTGAAGCTAAAAACTCTTTGACATCTATACCTTCCTCTACACAATCAGCAGCATCCCATTTCTCAGGCTTACCTCGAGGAATTTCAAGCACAGCAAGTGATGCAACTCCGATCTCTAAAAGCTTTTTTTCAGCATTTTTTGCGTATTTATTACCTGCTTCATCATTATCTGGCCAAATGATAATATGCTTACCTTTAAGTGGTGACCAGTCTGTTTTATCAATTGGTGCGTTTGCTCCAGACATTGCTGTTGTTGCTGTGATACCTTGTTCTATCAGCGCTTCTGCACATTTTTCCCCTTCAACCAGAACAACTTTATCAGACTTTAAAATACTTGGTATGTTATAGAGAGGTCTTACTTTTGGCGCACCATACCGAGATTGTTTAACATCAAAAGGCTTATATTGCTTTTTTCCTTTAGGAGGATCAGAACGATAAATTTTTACAATGACCTGACCATTTTCATCATAATAATTCCAACTGTGGGTAATAAATTTCTCGAAGTCTTCGTCAGCCTTTGCGCATTTCTTGTTATATCCAAGACATTCACTTATAGAGGCCATCACTTCACAAAAGTCTCTCTTTGTATCTTTTCCCTGTGCACCTGCCCAAATATCAAGAACATCACCTTTCTGCCCAGTTGCAAAATCCTGCCAGAGTCCGGCTTTTCCACCAGTTAATGCTACTCTGAGGCTTTGTCCTTTGTTACCATGCACATCACCTATTCGGAATTCATCTCCATGAAAAGTTCCCCTTGGGAATAAATAAGAAAGGCATGATCTTATGTTTAATAATAGTTGTCTTTTTATTTCTTCTACATCAAATTGCTCTAATGGTTCTACAGTATTATTAAAATCATAATATTCATCATTTAAAGTATTTTTTTGTTTGACATCAGTTAAAAAATCTTGTACCATAAGTTGAAACTCCTTTTAAGATTAAGCGTTTGAAAGGTTTTTGAGTAAGGCTGTTTTGATTGGGGTCTTACTCTTTCATTATGTAAGTAAAAACTACGGTGGGGGTTCTCTTGGCAAAGCTTGAAAAATATATTAACAAGTAAAGGAAGTCAGTTCAGGTGAAAAGTGAGGTTTTAGTATCTTCTTTCTTTTAAGGAAAAATACTCTATTATAATTCTACTACATTTTACTCACCATGTCAACCACTTAGTTTTTATTCTGTTGATATATTTAAAATAAATTAAAAAAACTAATGTTTTCTTTCTGCTATATAATTCATAATGGTGTCTTTGATAGAAAACCCTCTACTATATATATACCGGGTTTCTTATGACTTTTTCTGAAAAAATTAAAAACTTTTTTCTTTGGAGGAGTTTGGCCTACCTATTAATGATAATCTTTTCAAGCCATCTGTAAAAATGAAAAGTTTCTGAAAACGGCAATTACTTTTTGGTTCATGAATAGAATTATTAAAGATGCTTTTTATTCAAATTTTAAAGGGCATTACAGGTGCTAAAGGGTACAGTTTAAAGTGGAATCACTTTAAAACGTAATTACAGGCTTTTTGCCTACCAATGAGACATAAAGTACGAAATATAAATCTTTGTCTCTATTTTGAACTATTAGCGGTAGTTAGCTGGTTCTTTACATTAAATAACTCAGCTATATTATAGTGCATTTTTTATATTAACTAAATCTCTTAATTGATCGTTGTTAAATTCTGTAATCCAACTCTCGCCACTACTTATAGTTAGGTTTGCTAATTCCTTCTTGCTTTGAATCATCTCATCAATACGCTCTTCAAATGTACCTGTTGAAAGTAGCCTGTACACCATGACATTACGTTCTTGCCCGATACGATAGGCCCGATCTGTTGCTTGTGCTTCCACTGCTGGATTCCACCATAAATCGTAATGTATTACATGGTTTGCCGCTGTTAAATTAAGCCCTGTTCCACCAGCTTTTAAAGACACTATAAGAATGTTGGACTGGAATAAGTTTTGAAAGTCATTAATCATTGTATCACGTGCTTTTCTAGAAAGTCCTCCATGTAAAAATGGCACTTCTGATTCAAACCTTTCTTCAAGTAGCCTAGCTATAATCTCACCCATTTCAGTGTATTGAGTAAATATCAATGATTTTTCTGCAACTTCACCAATACTAATCAATATTTCCTCAAGCATCTGCATTTTACCGGATTGTTCAATACTCGCACGCTTTTTCTTGCCAAACTGTGATGGATGGTTACAAATTTGCTTTAAAGCATTGATAAGTTTAAAGATTAGTCCCTTACGTTCAATCCCTTCACTTTTTTCTATCTTCTCCATAGTTGTATCAACAACCTTTTGATAAAGCGCTGTTTGCTCTGAAGTGAGGGAACAATAACGATTGTTCTCAATTTTATCTGGTAAATCCTGAATAATGCTTTTATCACTCTTAAGCCTACGTAACATAAAAGGGCTAGTGATTTTCATAAACCTTTCTAGACAAGTTTTATCTCTTGCTTTTTCAATCGGTGTTGCAAAGCTGCTTTTAAACTGCTTAGGAGTACCAAGATAAGATTTGTTGATAAAGTCAAAAATGCTCCAATACTCAAGCAACCTATTCTCAACAGGCGTACCACTCATAGCTATCTTATGTTTTGCTGCAATAGTTTTAATTGCCTTGGTTTGTTCGGTATTAGGATTTTTTATATTTTGTGCTTCATCAATCACGAGCAAAAACCAGCGAATTTTATTAAGTTCTTTTTTATCACGACGTGCAAGACCATAGGATGTTAGAGCTACATCATAATCACTTGCCAATTCTCGATTTTGTCCGTGATAGACGAAAAGCTTTAATTCTGGTGCAAAACGTTCCATCTCTCGTTGCCAATTACTTAATATGCTTGTGGGAGCTACTACCAAGACTCTGTCCCGATCCAAAAACCCTGTATTTTTGCAACACAGAATAGCTGCTATAACCTGTAATGTTTTACCAAGACCCATATCATCAGCAATTATGCTACCAAACCCGTTTTCTATGTTCTGTACAAGCCAACTAAATCCACGTTCTTGATATGGGCGTAGTTGTGCTATTAGATTATTTGGTGTAGTAACAGGTGTGTAAGTATTAAGTTTATTAAATAAGCTTGTAAGCTGCTGGTCAAATGCTACTTTAGTTTCATTTACTTTTCCTGTTAGAGCAGCTTGCATAAGCTCTGCTTGACTTAAATAATCAGGCAATTTATCAAGTTTTTTTAATAAAGCTTCTACCTCTTTGTCATCCAAAAGGACGTACTGATCGACTATTCGCACAAGCCTTCGGGAATCTTTTAGCAATTTTTTAAATTCTGTAACGCTTAGTTTTTTATCTCCTATTGCTACTTTCCAATCAAATTTCAATAAATTTTCCAGCGTTAAAAAGCTTTCGCGATCTTCTTTTATTTTATCTTTAGTAGACAAATTAAGACTTAATTGTGGTTTTAAGATTTTTTGTAAAGATTTCGGCAAAATAACTTTGATGCCTATTGCTCTTAGTACAGGCAAGATATGCAAAAATAATGGTGCAAAATTATCTAAATTAAATGATAATGTGCTATTATCGTCAATCGACTTTTCTAGTTCAGGTATATATTCAGACAAAAGTGCAAGATCAGATAAAATACTAAGCTTTACGTTTTGATTAGAGAGTGCTTTTTCCAGCTTGATGAATGACTTCTCATCATCCAGTGATAACTGTACCTCAAGTTCAAATTTTTCATGGTGATCTTTTATCATTAAATAGAGTTTGTAAGGTTTATCTGCTAAATAAAGACGTGAAAGCCAGAGATTAATTGCTTGCGGTATTTCCTTGTTGCTAAACTCAGTAAACTTGTATGATCTTCCAGTAAAGAATAATTCAAAGATGGATTTATCTCTATGCTTATCCAGTGATGCAGGAAAGTTATCTTCTATATACCCTAAAAGGATGAGAGAGATAGCAACATTTACTTGTTCCTCTGGTTCCATAACGATTTCTTGATATTTAATCAATAGAGGCGGACAAATAGATGATATCTTGCTATGAATTTCCTTAACTGACTCATTAAACAACGCCGGAATCCACCTAATTATTACTTCTCCTCTTTTGTTTTGTAATACTTGTGGTATTAGCGCTGACTTTTCCATTAGCATATGTGCAAACTGTGAAATCATATGCATGAAGCGAAGTTCAGGGTTAAGTTTGTGGAGTAACGAACTAGGAATATCATTTAAAAATCGTGCTACATCCCTCAATACATTTCCACTGAGCCTAAATAAATTAGTTGTACCATTGCTCACTTGAGTAAGGTAATGCTGATCATCAATGAATAGTTGAAATGTTTGCCAATTCTCAATATTTCCCCATCTTTTAATAAATAGCTCCTCTTCTGATAGTTCCTTCTTAGAAGCTGGATAGTACACTAATCTTCCTGCAGGATACTTTTGCCAATGCTTATAAGCTATCTGTAAGATATTATGAAAGTTTTTTTCAAAAAAAAGTGGATTATCTGTTAAAATACTACTGATACAATCAAAAAGGTTAGGAATAGTTGATAAATCAATATCATTTAAAATTGCTTGGTTATGTATTCTAATTTTAGAACATGCCTTAAATATATCATCTATCTTTAAAATGTTTTGAGCATTTTCTAATTTTCCATTCCCAAAATCATCGATAAGTGCTGACAAATTACAATTATGAATATTAAAAATCATGAAGGGGTTTTTATCAATTTCTGCAGCAATAAGATAAATTACAGCAGCAATGTGTTTACAAGGCATAGCCCAATCAGGACAACTACAACTTGCATTCATCTCCTGCCAATTTGAAGGAAATAATTTAATCCCAAGATCATTAAGCTTATCAAACAAGCTGGCTGATAATTGTCTATTTATCAATTTAGCTAATATAGCTGGTGAAGTTTCAATAATTTGACGAATGGTCTGTTGTTCTGATGAGCTTAATTCATTGAGTATAATTTTGACTTTATATGGTTGAGGTTTTGAACCACGATATGGGTAAGATCCTGAGCTATGAACTTTAGCTGTAACTATGTGACCATTAATTTTAATACCAAAAGCTCGACCAGTATTAGCACAAGTTCTGCCACGTGGAAGACGGTTATCATAATCTATTCCGTCAAAAGACTGGAGCCACTTCTTACCCCACCATGTTCTTCCATAAATAGTCATCTTGTAAAACTATATATTTTAACCTAGATAAGCTAGATGCTGATTCTATGGACGATTTTCTCTGAATATGCAAAACTCATCTTGAACTACTACAAAATGTTAATTATAACAACAGAGAGGGCAAAAGCAATAAACACTTATATCAAAGGAAAAATTGATTAAGGGAAAAGTGAAACTTTTTAAAGGTTGTTTAATACCTTTACACCTGTGATTGTAGCACTAATGTTGTGCGATAAATGTACAGTGAAAATGTCATCAGAAGTTACCCAATTATTGAGTAGTTTTTTTTACGGCGTCAAGACTCTTGCCAGCATAGAAAATATCAGTTCCTATATAAATATCCTTATGGGCTAAAAGAAACTTCTATTGGTTGATAGAAAACAGAAAAAAACTATTTAAAAAGTATACTCAACAATATAACAAGGAAGCATAAGTTAGGAAAAGTAGTAGGCCGTTGATAAGGATTTGCCTATTTTCTCGATCAACTAGCTTTTGTATAAGTACTGATGGGTCAATATAAATGAGTAGTTCTGGGAAGCTTACTTTATCGGCTAATCTATATTAGCGTCATAGAGGATTTATATATTTCAAGCATGTTAATTATTTTTTCTGGATCATTTAGGAAACTATAGTAGACTTTACAACTCATTAATTATCACTTAACTTACCTCCTAGTAAGTTCTTGAGTTATGTATGGATAACACGTTGATAATATTAGCAGCAGGAAAAAGCAGTAGAATGAATTCACAGTACTCAAAAACACTACACCTAGTAGGAAATTTTACTCTTTTAGAGCATATAATTCACAATGCAAAACCGCTGAGTTTAAAAAGTCTATCAATTGTCATTAGCAAGCCTTTTCTAAAGGAGTTAGAAAGATTTAGTACCTTAAAAGATATAATTGATAAATATAATATAAAATTGATAATTCAAGAAAATATTACAGGTACTGGCACTGCAGTTAAAATTGCCCTAGAAAGCCTGGAGCGGTTATCTGACCAAGACATAGTTTTAATACAGTACGGAGACACCCCGTTTATATCTAGTGATACAGTTATGAGAATGACTGATTGTTTAAAGTGTAATAATAAAAATTTAGTTCTTCTTGGATTTAATAGTCAAGATAAGCAATATGGAAGATTAGTAATTGATGATAATGACAATGTTCAAAAAGTCTTGAAAAGTGAAGATGAAATTCTTCTTGCAAACTCTGGAATAATGGTTTCATACGCTAAAGATCTTTATACCCTAATAAAAGAAGTAAAATTTAATGATTCGACCAACGAATGTTGTCTTAATGATATAATACCCATTGCAGCAAGCAATAACTTACGTGCAGGTTATGTAGTCGCTGACGAAAAGGAAGCAATGGGGGTAAATAACAAAGAGGATTTGGTCAAAGCAGAACGTTATTTTCAGGCAAATAGAAGAAGACAACCAACCCTTCTTTCATAACTATATTTTTTTATTCATTGATCCTTAATTTAAGTTGACATTTGTTTTATACTAGTTTTATAATGCTTTTTAAGTCTTACTTGTAAGATGATAGGTGTGAAAGATTTTCCTGGTTGTAGTGAGAGGGACACATGGGAATATTAATAACAGGTGCTGCAGGTTTGATAGGATCGGCTTTAGTAGAAAAGTTAGAAAAGCAGGGTTATGAAGTAATAAGCTGCGATATTAGGTTTCGCGACAACCCACTCAGTTTTTTTTCAGAAGATATAATGCCGCTACTCGCTAAGTGTACGGGGGTTATTCATCTGGCTGCAATTTCTAGAGTTATACATGGTGAGCTTTATCCTGAATTGTGCCAAAAAGTTAATGTCGATGGTACAATCCAATTCTTAGAATTCTGCAAGTCGCTTCCGAATAAACCATGGTTTATATATGCAAGCAGTAGAGAAGTATATGGAGAACAAAAGGAACTACCAGTTGCAGAGTCTGCTAGTATCAACCCAATAAATAATTACGCCAAAGGTAAAGCATTTATTGAAGAACAAGTAATAAATTTAAAAGGTTCTAACTTTAATGTAGCAATATTACGCTTCTCAAATGTATATGGTGGTTTACTAGATCATAGTAGTAGAGTAATTCCTGCACTCTGTATCAATGCATTGAAAGGCGATCCAATTAGGATAGAAGGTAAAGAATGTGTTTTTGATTTTACCTATTTGGATGATGTTATAGAGGGTATATACTTAACTGTTAAATATTTACAAAACGAGAAATCTTCTCTTCCTGCTATTCATCTTACTACTAATAGCCCATGTACTTTAGAAAACTTAGCAAAAACAATATTAAAAGTCACGGAAAGTGATTCTAGAATTGATTTTTATCCTCCAAGAAATTTTGACGTAACTAAGTTCCATGGTGATTTTACTAGAGCTAAAGAGCTACTTGGTTGGTCTCCAAAGCATTCATTAAAAGTAGGATTAGGTAAATTTATAAAAAGTCTACAAAACAATACACAAGAATATCCTAACAATATAGATATGGTAATATATGAAAATATTAAAAGTTATTCATGGTTACCCTCCTTATTATAGCGCTGGTTCGGAGGTTTACAGCCAAACTCTTGCCCATGAACTAGCCAATAATAATGAGGTACAAATATTTACTAGGCATGAAAACAGCTTCTTACCTGATTTCCATTATACTATAGCTCTGGACTGTAGTGATTCCCGGATCTTACTGAATTTAATTAATATACCTACAACTAAATATCGTTACAAATTTATCAATGAAGAAGTAAATATAAAATTTAAAAGAATAATAGATAACTTTCAACCAGATCTTATACATTTTGGTCATCTTAATCATCTATCAATTACTTTACCAGAAGTTGCTTTTAAAGAAAATATACCTACAATTTTTACGCTACATGATTTTTGGTTAATGTGTCCAAGAGGAAGATTTATTCAACGTAATTCTGAAGATTTGTTACGGCTTTGTGATGGACAGAAGGATCAAAAATGTGCAACCCAATGTTACAAGGGGCATTTTACAGGAGATGAAGAATTCTTGAATTCAGACTTAAATTATTGGGAACAATGGGTTGCAACTAGAATGAAGCAAACAAAGAAAGTAGTGGACTATATAGATTACTTCATTGCTCCGTCAAAATTCTTAATGGATAAATTTACTCAAGACTTTAATGTTCCGATAAACAAAATTTCTTATCTTGATTATGGTTTTGATCTAAATCGTCTTAAGAATAGAAATAGGGTGCAAGAAAAAGGGTTTATTTTCGGTTATATAGGTACTCATACTCCCGAGAAAGGTGTTGACCTATTATTGAAGGCTTTTTCTCGCTTATCATCTAAAGCAAAACTTAGAATTTGGGGAGCGGCAAGGGAAGAAACTAAAACTTTAAAAGCGATTGCCGATCAGTTTCCACATGCTGTTAAAGAAAGGATAGAATGGATGGGAAGTTATAACAATAAAAATATAGTTACTGATGTATTTAATAAAGTTGATGCGATAGTTGTTCCTTCAATTTGGGGTGAAAATTCACCATTAGTAATACATGAAGCACAGCAACTGAGTGTACCAGTAATAACGGCTGATTATGGTGGCATGGCAGAATATGTAAGAGATGGAATAAACGGACTATTATTTAAGCATAGAGATACAAATAGTTTGTCAGAAAAAATGCAAGTCCTATCTACAGACCAGGAATTATACAGTGAACTGACCCAAAGAGGCTATCTTTATACTAAAAATGGTAATGTACCTTCTATAAGTGAGCATACTGAGAAACTTAACAAAATTTACCGTAATGTTATTGAAAATAAAGGCAAATCAGTGGCTACAAAACCTGGTCCTTGGAGAATTACTTTTGATACTAATCCAGATTACTGCAACTTTGCTTGTGTAATGTGTGAATGCTTTTCACCATATAGTAAAGTTAAAGAGGAGAAGAAAGCTAAAGGGATAAAACCCAAGATAATGTCAATAGAAACTATCAGGAAGGTAATTAAGGAAGCAGATGGAACACCTTTAAGGGAAATCATTCCTTCTACTATGGGTGAGCCTTTAATGTATAAAAGCTTTGATGAAATAATCAATTTGTGCCATGAGTTCGGCCTGAAGCTTAACCTCACGACCAATGGTTCTTTTCCTATTAAAGGAGCTAGAAAATGGGCTGAACTATTGGTACCAATTTTATCTGATGTTAAGATTTCCTGGAATGGGGCAACTAAAGAAACTCATGAAAGAATCATGAAAGGTTCAAAATGGGAAGTAGTGACAGAAAATTTAAAAACTTTCCTTGAAGTTAGAGATAAATACTTTAGCGATACAGGTGAAAGGTGTACCGTTACTTTACAATTAACATTTTTAGAAAGTAATTTACATGAACTTTACGACATAGTTGAGATGGCTATAAAAAATGGCATAGATAGAGTTAAAGGACATCATCTTTGGGCACATTTTAAGGAAATTAAGGATCTATCTATGAGGAGAGATGAATTAGCAATTAGTAGATGGAATACGGAGGTGGGAAGGTTATATGAACTTAGGGATAATATGCTATTGCCAAATGGTAAAAAGATAAAATTAGAAAATTTTACGATCCTTTCTCAAGAGGGTATCAAGGATTTGGCTCCAGGTGGTCAGTGCCCATTTTTAGGTAAAGAAGCATGGATAAACAATGAAGGCAAGTTTAGTCCCTGCTGTGCTCCAGATGAACTACGCAAAACATTAGGAGATTTTGGCAATGTTAATGAAGTTAAACTGGAGGAAATATGGCAAAGTAGCGAGTACCTAAACTTACAAAAGAATTATTTAAACTATGAATTATGCAAAACATGCAACATGAGAAAACCATTAGTCAATTAATGAAAGATAGTGAGTACCTTAAATCTATTAGGGTTTCCCCCTGTGAAAGGTTTCACCAATTGTCAGAAAATCCTTTGTACAAAAATAGATTTATTAGAGTTGATAAATTTCACGAGCCTGGCCTTGCACCAGTTTATGATGAGACAGGCGCTTATCACATCGATGCAATGGGAGAAGCAATTTATCGCGACAGATTTTTAAAAACTTTTGGATTTTACTGCAATAGAGCAGCCGTAGAAGATGACACAGGGTATTACCATATTGATCCATCTGGATGTAGAGTATACAAACATTCGTATCAATGGATTGGAAATTACCAAGAAGATATTTGTGTGATTAGAAAGCATGATAAGTTTTTTCATATTGATTTGAACGGCAATAGAGTTTATGAGCAAGAATACTGTTGAGGAACGGAATGCATTTGGGCAACTTTGTATCTATTCATGTTGCTGAGATTTAGGCAACATGAATCTTAATTCCCCTTAATCATATTGTAAGAAGTTCTATATACAAATAACCATGGCAACGCTGATCGACGTGCCGCCATTTTCTTATATACTTAATAATTTCCCTTTCTCACACATGTAAATCTATGTATGTATACCTAAGGCATAATTGCGCTGCGTCGCATTTACTTATTCAGTTATTTCTTAACCGTCAATCAATAAACACCACAAAATTCATATACAGTCCACTGAGAAGCAGTTTCATTTCTGACCATAGTAAAGCTTTTGGTCCTTCGAGCCGGATTGACTGGAGAAATAATTCACCACTACACGGAGTATTGCCTTAAATGGAGGAATACAAGTTGCTGGTTGTAGGCCGCCGCAGACTGAAGGGTACGATCACGAGGATCGTGTCCTTAGCTGAGCGTTTACCTGCAACACAAACGAAGGATGGAATCGATGTCTTGTTGGATCGACTGGATTTGGCATGGAGCGAATTCGAGAAGATTGGCGACAAGATATCGCTTCACGATGCGGTCGATGGGTACGTAGATCCAGCCGACGACTACGAGGAGTACGAAGGAAGGTACCTGAGGGCAAGGGAGTTACTTGTCTCAGGAAAGCGCTCACTGGAGCCACAAACAAGCACTCAAAGCAATGAGTCAATGCCGGGTAATGGAGATGCACTTTTCCGGTTACTACAACAACAACAACAGATGCTAGAACGAATGGCTGTTTCTGAAGCAGCAAGTACACCTATTTCACAAGATGACGCAATGAACGCGGTAGCAACGCATAATGAACTACCGAAAATTCAAATCAAACGTTTTTCGGGAGACTACAAGGAATGGCCGGCATTTTGGGATATCTATAAAAGCACTATCCATAAGAAGCGACAACTATCAGATACACAGAAGTTTCACTATTTGAAATCACTATTGACCGATGAAGCAGCGAATCTAATTGCGCATTTGCCAATTACTGACAGCGCATATGAAACAGCTGTGTCGCGTTTGAACGAGAGGTACGACAGACCACGCCATATTGTGTTTTCATTATTGGAACAGTTCACAAGGCTACCAGAAACAACAAAGATTGATGTATCAGTGCTAAGGAAAGTGACTGATGGAGCAAACGAAATAGTTCGTGCATTGGACGCAATTGGAGAAAACACACGTGATTGCTGGATCATTTTTCTAATTTTGCAAAAAATGGATGCAGAAACACGTCGCAAATGGATCGAGGACAGCCGCGATTTAAACTCACCAACAACCAAGGATTTGTTCAAGTTCCTGGATACACGCTGTGAGGAGTTTGAACTCAGTCAACGACAAAGCATCGGGGATGGCAAGATCAAGCAAGTTGAAAAGGCGAGAAAACCTATGCATATTATGATGGCTGTCGAGAGAAGCAATGGCGTCAAGGGCAACATGAACGGACCCGATCTGATTGGATCTGCGGATTTTCTGGCGCTAAGTTGTGAACAACGAAGAGCAACGGCAAAAGAGAAATCGGTATGTTTCAACTGTTTGAAGCCTGGACACTTTACCAGGCAGTGTGAATCCAAATTCAACTGTAGGATATGCCACGCTCGGCATCATACCTTATTGCATGTACAACCGGCTGCAAATGCGCAAGGCTTTGCAGCAACCACGATCAGTTCGCAGGATACGGCACAGACCGTGTCAACAGGAAGGGAGGACCAGCATAATCAGGATGCTCCTCACACTACATCGGTGACAGTGAGTCACATCGCCCGAGCATACGGCTCACAATCGGCTGCAGACGCGCAAGGCTCTGTAGCAATTCCAAACAATTATGGGCGTCGCCAAAGCACGCTGCCGACTGCATTGGTATATGTCCAAAACGCAAATGGGATATATACAAGCTGCCGGCTACTATTCGACAGTGGATCTGAATTGTCATACATTTCGGAACGTTGCATCAACGCACTTGGGCTAGCACGTTCATCATCACGAATCCTAGTGTCAGGAATTTCTGCCATCAAGGCTGAGGCAACCAGAGGGGTCACTCAGCTGCATCTCAAATCTAGAGTTTCGGACAATACTCTGAAGATTACCGCACACGTTCTAAGTAAGATCACATCTTCGCTGCAGAGACACAATGTAGATCCATCATCGCTCAATGTGTTCAATGGATTCCTGATGGCGGATACCAACTTCGCATCAGTGGCCCCGATAGACATTTTATTGGGGAGCGACTACGTTTGGGCCACCTTAACCGGCCAAAAGATGCACGACAACATGGGCAATCTTATTGCCATTTCTTCAATATTTGGATGGGTCATCACATCGGTTGGAGTTAATCAGTCTCCAACAACTACAACTCTATTCTCCACATGCAACATTGACACTACCCTACAACGATTTTGGGAGATAGAAGAAGTAAGCTGCTACGCACACAAGGATCCCGACGAAGACAAGGTGGAAAAACATTTCCTAGAAACTCACAAAAGGGATGACGCTGGAAGGTATATAGTTGAGCTACCTTTCAAAATAGCAAACCCGAAATTTGCAGACACGTTCCAGGGAGCGCGATCCCGCTTCATGGCTGTAGAAAGACGACTACAGCGCAATCAGGATTTACGAGAAAAGTACATCAAGTTTATGCAGGAATACATCAGTCTTGGCCATATGCACGAAATCAGAACACCAAGCTTCGATTCAGGCAATTTCTTTTATTTGCCGCATCATCCTATAGTTGGGCGAAAACTTAGGATCGTATTCGACGGGTCATTTAAGGACGCTAACGGAGTTGCACTAAATGACGTATTACACATTGGGCCTAGTATTCAACGCAATCTCTTTTCCGTATGCCTACGCTTCAGAATGTATAGATACGTATTCTCCGCAGATATCGTTAAAATGTTTCGCCAAATTTGGGTAAGCCCCGATCATCAAAACTATCAACGCATTGTTTGGCGAGAGCATCCATCAGCGCCTCTTAAGCACTATCAATTAGACACTGTAACTTATGGAACCGCTTGTGCACCATACCTGGCTGTACGAGTGTTAGAACAACTGGCATATGACCACAAGGAGCAATATCCTACTGCATCGAAAATCCTTTTGGAGGATTTCTACGTAGACGATGTACTTACTGGATCGAACAACGAGAATGAGCTAATAGCTATTAGGAATGAGTTATTAGAACTCATGTCACACGCCAAATTGGAACTCGACAAGTGGGTGTCCAATTCATCACGCATCTGCAGACGCGAATCCAGCACCGAACGAGAAGAAGAAGCAGTAAAGGTACTTGGAATTTACTGGAATTCAATCGACGATCAGCTGATGTACAAGACATGCTTGACATCAAATCCGAATTGTACTAAAAGGCAAATCCTATCAGATGTTGCGCGTATCTTTGACCCTCTTGGCTTATTATCGCCGATTGTGGTTCAATTTAAAATCATGTTTCAACAGTTATGGCTATTGGGCCTGGGCTGGGACACGAAGCTTCCACCAAACATTGCCGAACCATGGCTCAAGTGCAGAGCAGATCTCGACACGCTAAAAAGGCTGAGAGTACCACGATTTGTTCCCAACAGGGAGGACTCGATTGAACTACACGCCTTTTCCGACGCATCAACCAAGGCATATGCTGCTGCTGTTTACTGTAGGTTTCGACATGAAGACGGAACATATTCGGTTTCATTGATGGCTGCCAAAACTAGGGTAGCACCACTGAAACAACAATCACTACCACGGCTGGAGCTTTGTGGAGCATTGCTGCTAAGTCGCCTGGTACGATCACTCAAGGATGGTTTACGACACAAGGATATACAAGTTTACGCATGGTGTGATTCAACAATTGTATTAGCCTGGTTATCATACCCACCATCGAAGATGAAAACATTTGTCGCAAATCGCACATCGGAAATTCTTGAAACGTTGCCACGACACGCCTGGCATCACGTAAGCTCAAAGGAAAACCCCGCAGATTGTGCATCGAGGGGAATGATGGCTACACAGCTCATGGAATTTCACCTCTGGTGGAACGGACCCACTTGGCTACACGATGAAGATGAGTATACAGTCAAAATGCAAAACTCAGAACTCTCTTTGAATATTTCAGAAACACATGCACAGGACGAATTGAAGACAACAGCCATGCTCACTCTGAAGGAGATGGACAATTCATTATCAGAATTTGACGAACTAGTCCACCGCGCCTCATCCTGGCGAAAGCTGGTACATACCGTGGGCTATGTTTTACGTTTTATTCAAAGACTGAAAGAGCCGCGAAAACGAGTCGAATCCACGATACTGTCTTTTGAAGAAATCAAGGCAGCACAAGTAGTATGCCTGCGGAACGCACAGGCGTGCTTTGGAGATGACAGAAGGCTTCTAGAAAAGGATCAACCACTGCGAAACAGGTCGCAGTTATTCAAGCTAACCCCATACATTGGACAGGATGGTCTGCTACGAGTTGGAGGCCGTTTGAGGCAATCTCAATTACCAGAAGAAGTCAAACACCCGATATTACTTCCTAAGACACACCAGATTACGAAGCTAATCCTGGAACACGAGCACTGGGTAAACTTACACCCAGGCACATCTGCACTGTTTGTAATAGTTCGCCAACGATATTGGATAATTGGAGCACGCAACCTGATAAGAAAGGTCACCCACAACTGTATCAGATGCTTTCGTCAAAGACACCATACTACGCATCAACTCATGTCCGACTTGCCAAGTATCAGAATCACACAATCACTTCCCTTTGTCAATTCTGGATGTGATTACGCTGGACCAATTACTCTCAAGGATCGAAAGGGTCGCAACGCTAAGAAGTCAAAAGGATACATATGCCTCTTCGTGTGCCTCGTCACCTCGGCACTACACCCGGAACTAGCCACTGATCTCAGCACGGAGACATTTCTGGCAGCTCTGAGAAGATTCATGTCGCTCCGAGGAAAATGTGCACAAATCTACAGTGATAATGGCAGGAATTTTGTCGGAGCAAGGCGAGCATTGGACGAGATGCAACAACTCCTGGCATCTTCACAGCATAAGGATCGAGTCTCGCAGACATTGGCAGATGAAGGCATTAAATGGGTCTTCATTCCACCGTACGCACCTCACTGGGGAGGAAAGTGGGAGTCTTCCGTAAGATCAGTCAAGCTTCACCTGCGCCGCGTCATTGGCAACACTATCCTAACGTTTGAACAGATGCACACCCTATTAGCACAAATAAGTGCAGTGGTAAACTCAAGACCACTGTACTATACACCGGACACCGACGTCACATATCTGTCTCCAGCACACCTGTTGATAGGCAGATCATTCACAACAATTCCCGAAGGCGACATGAGCCACATACAGGAAAATCGACTGGACTACTGGCAGGGAGTTCAAGCACTATACCAAGGATTCTGGAAGCGCTGGCACCAGGAATACCTAACTACGCTACAGCATCGCCCCAAGTGGGGAACCCCGCAACCCAATGTGGAATTGGGATCAGTTGTTCTCATCAAGGATTCGAATACTCCTCCAGCAGCCTGGCCACTTGCAAGGGTCATCTCAACTCACACAGGAACAGATGGTAGAGTTCGTGCTGTCAAATTGAAAACTGCTTCAGGAGAATCAACTCGCCCTATAACCAAGATCGCAGTTTTACCAAATTCAGAAACGATGTTTCAGGGCGGGCCGGGATGTTGAGGAACGGAATGCATTTGGGCAACTTTGTATCTATTCATGTTGCTGAGATTTAGGCAACATGAATCTTAATTCCCCTTAATCATATTGTAAGAAGTTCTATATACAAATAACCATGGCAACGCTGATCGACGTGCCGCCATTTTCTTATATACTTAATAATTTCCCTTTCTCACACATGTAAATCTATGTATGTATACCTAAGGCATAATTGCGCTGCGTCGCATTTACTTATTCAGTTATTTCTTAACCGTCAATCAATAAACACCACAAAATTCATATACAGTCCACTGAGAAGCAGTTTCATTTCTGACCAAATACAATTATGTTGGGGATTTTAAGGATGGTATCGCTGTAGTCCATAAAGATGGTAAAGCTACACATATTAATAATCATGGAAAGTTAGTACATAATAAATGGTATAAAAAGCTTAATGTTTTTCATAAAGGATTTGCTATTGCAGAAGATAAGCATGGCTGGTTTCATATAGATATTAATGGCAATCCTGTTTACCGGCAAAGATTTAAAATGGTAGAAGCATTCTATAATGGCATGGCAAAAGTTGAAACTTTTGAAGGTGTATTAGGACAGATCGATATTACCGGAAACGTAAAGTTTAGTATTTTTGATTTAGATAAAGAATCTCAAGTGCATAAGATTTCTGCAGAACTTTCAGCCTTTTGGAAAACTTACCTCGCAAATGTTGCTATTGAACTTGATTTGTTAAATATCTTACCTGCAACTATGCCAGTTTTATCTCAAAAGTTAAATATTATCGTTCCAAATCTAGAAAGGCTGTTAAGGGCGTTGTGGGAAATAGGGTTTATTGATTACGATAAGAACAAGGACTTATGGCAACTATCATCAAAAGGTAAGTGTTTTAAGGAAATACCATTTTTGCCTAAAGCAGCAGCAATGTGGGCAAGGGTTGCCGCTGAAAAGAATTGGTTAAAAATTGCCGATATATTAAGGCAGGAGTCAATATCTTCATTTGAATCTTTTAAGGAGAAAGAAACATCAGAAGACAGGAAAATAGCGTTTTACCAAGCATTGCTAGGATATTCCAGGTTTGACACTAAAGAGTTTAATTCTAGGGTTAATATAGATGGTGCTAAAAATATATTGCTATTTGGCGTACACTCTTTATTTCTTGCTTATTCTGATATACACAATAAAGGTTCTATAGGCTTATATTATTACAACGAACATAAAGTGCCTAGGCAGGCAGTAGAAGATTTAAAAATTAAACTCATAACTCAAGAAGAATTATCAGCTACAAATTATGAATTAGGTGTCTTTTGCCGCTTTCTGCAGCATTATGATGATAATAAGGTATTGTCTTATTTAAAATTGGTAAAAAATAAAGGAATACCACGCGTTTTAGTGATAGAAACTATCCTAGATTACTACTCCCCAGTGGGAGGTTCTGTAGATATTAATGTAATGGTTGAAACAGGGGGTAAACTAAGGACATTGAGCGATTGGAAAAGAATACTAAAACAAGTAAAAGGGCTTAAAATTTTTAGTATTGTACCTTTAACAGATTATTTATCAGTTATTGACATTAGGTGTTAATATATGAAAGCATTGCAAAAAAATGGTTTTTTTATTATCAAAAATCTAGTTCCTTTAGAGTTAATAACTCAGTCTTTAAATGATATAATAAGCAAGATATCAAAGTTATCTCAAGAATTAGGTGTTTCAACTTCTGACTATTTAAACTGCACTGGAAGATGGGATACATCATCTCAGGTAACTAGAATTGTATCTCAAGTATTAGATAAAATTATTAAAAATTATCTTGAAAAGTCACTTCAATGCCAGATACTGCAGAAAAAATCAAATGTTATATGTAAAACTGCTGATTTAATAGATGCAGTTCCCTTCCATCAGGACATCTCTTATAGCTTTAATGACCCTTATCATTTTTCTGTTTGGCTAGCTTTGAATAATGTCAATAAAACTTCAGGTGCACTACAAGTTATAGAAGATAGTCACAACTGGAAAATACAGCCTCTAGTTGATTTTTGGCATCCATACTTTTTGGATCAATACTCGGATAACCGGGAAAATTATAAAATTAAGTCACTACCTATTTCAGCAGGAGATGCGATAGTTTTTGATTCACGGTTATGGCATGGTAGTGATAAGAATATAGATGCTAAAGATAGGTTTGCTTATGTTACGAGATGGGTTGTAAAAGATAAAAGTCTTCCTTGTGTGCCAAAACCTCAGCCTTCAGTTTTTGGTATATTAAACTGTGGTGCATTAACAGAATTTATACTGAGAGAATACTTATCATTATTTCGTCGCCAGGAAAGTATAAAAACAAAAAATATGGAAGAACTTATTAAGAGCTGGTTAGCCTTTATTACAGACACAACTACAAATATTTCTGAGGTCAACACTGCTGAAGCTAAGCGAGATTTATATAAGCTACTTATTCTGAATCAAGCGTCAGCACTACATGATGCTGGAGACATTTCAGGAAAAATATACAAAAATTTATGGTTTTCACTGCTTGTATTTCTCAATAAAAAAGTCAATGTGGTGGAGCTAGCATTATAAATGAACAAAAGTAGAGTTGGTAGTTTCAAGTATATATTGGTGTTCATTTTGAATATCTTATCCAAGTTTAAGCTTAATGTGCTTGTAATGTTCCTGGTTGCCCTAGTAGTGGCTGTTGATTTATCTTTTAGAAAGTATTTAGTAAAAAATATCTTAGATACAGCTGTAAAATATCAAGAAGGTAATGTAATTGAAAATCTTTTATTACCTGTAAGCGCTTATGTTTGTATGGCATTACTTATTACTACTGCTTTTAGATTCTATGGCTATTTTGTTGACATTCGAATGTTTACCTCAATGCGTCAAAAAATAGCTGATATGTCTTTTTACAGGCTGCTTCAGCAAGACCATTCCTATTATCAAAACAACCTATCCGGAAGTTTAGTATATAAGGTCAGTAACTTAATGGATAGTGTGATAG
Source organism: Drosophila ananassae (assembly GCF_017639315.1). Lineage (NCBI taxonomy): Eukaryota > Metazoa > Arthropoda > Insecta > Diptera > Drosophilidae > Drosophila > Drosophila ananassae. The sequence goes on from NW_025319039.1 coordinate 544,420, forward strand.
AGCTAATAAGACTGCTTATAGACTGTTTCTTTAGTTATAGTATAGCATTAATCTTGGCTATTTATACTTTATCACTAGTAAATATAAAGTTTGCAATAGCTACATTCATTTGGGTGAACATTTTTATTTTGATTTCGGTTTTCAGTTTTCGGGTGCTTACCGGATTAGCCGATGATCATTCTAAACAAAGTTCACAAGTAATAGCGGGTATAGCCGACAGTATTTTAAATGTTATATCAGTAAGGTTATTTTCTCGGCAAGCGCATGAGAGGCATAAATTTTTTCAAGTATGCAAGAAAAAAACTATTGCAGAAAGAAAATTACAATGGGCATACTTTTGGCTTTGGTTTATATATGGCTATTCATTTGATATACTCCAAGCAGTAAACTTGTATTTTTTAATTCATGATTATCAATTGAACAAGATTGCAATAGGAGATATTGCTCTTGTACTTGGAATTAATATATCGATTATAGAGTTTCTTAACCATCTAACTAGGAATCTTACCCAATTTTCTACTCATTTCGGCAAAGTTTCAGATGCATTGCCAATCTTGACTACCGTACCAGAAATTCAAGATAAGGAAAATGCTAAAAAATTAAATTTATTAAGTGGAAGAATAACGTTTAATAATGTTTCTTTTTCTTATGAGGGTCAGAAGTCATTATTTCAAGATTTTTCAGTTACCATTAATCCTTGCGAAAAGGTAGGTCTAGTTGGTTATTCTGGAGGTGGTAAATCTACTTTTATAAACTTAATCATAAGGCTATTTGATGTTAAAAAAGGTAATATACAGATTGATAATCAAGTAGTATCGGAAGTTACACAGAGTTCTTTGAGGCAACAAATATCTGTAATACCTCAAGAACCATTGTTGTTTCATGATACTATTTTAGCAAATATTATATATGGTAAACTTCAATCTACTATCGAAGAAATAATAAGAGCTGCAAAGCTGGCTGGTATTCACGATTTCATTATGACTCTACCCGATCAATATGAAACTGTAGTCGGAGAAAAAGGCATAAAGCTATCTGGAGGGGAAAGACAAAGAATAATCATAGCGAGAGCATTTCTAAAAAACGCTCCGATATTATTTTTCGATGAGCCAACTAGTCAGTTAGATTCTATAACAGAGAAAACAATTCAAATGAGTTTATTTAAGTTGATGGAAAATAAAACCACCATTACTATAGCACACCGTATTTCTACACTTTTACATATGGACCGAATTCTAGTATTTAACAAAGGAAAAATTGTCCAAGATGGTAAACACGCTGAATTAGTTTCTAAGCAAGGTCTTTACAAGGAACTTTGGAATGCTCAAATTGGTTGTTTGAATGGCAAAAAATAAGATGGAAAAAATTATTGATCTGAGAAGTGACACTACAACTCTGCAGAGCTCCAACGTTATACATGCAATAAGTAATGCAACTGTTGGAGATTTTGCTTATGGTGAAGACAAAAGCTGTAATGACTTATCAGAATATTGCAAACAATTATTCAAAGTAGAAGAAGCATTATTTGCAACCAGCGGTATGCTTGCAAATAGATTAGCCATTGCCAGTCAAACAAGTCCTGGTGATGAACTAATAACTCATTATAATTATCACGTTAATTTTTTCGATAGCGCAGGCAATGCAAAAGTAAATAATATCGTATTTAATTGTATTAGAAATAATAGCGGAATCTTAGATGTTGCTGAAGTAGAATATGCTATTAATTCTAAGCCAAGGTACAAAATTTTTGCTCAGGTGAGTCTTGTTTCTATAGAAAATAGTATAAACGGGTTTAATGGTAAAATTTATCCTTTTGAAAAACAAGTCGAGTTATATCACTTTTTAAAAGCTCACAATGTAAATCTTCATTTAGACGGTGCAAGAATATTTAATGCTCATGTCGAAACAAATATTGCTTTAGCAGATTATGCTAAATATGTGGATACAATGAGCTTTTCTTTTACCAAAGGACTTGGAGCTCCTTTTGGTTCAATGCTTATGGGTAAAAGAGAGATAATTGAAAGGGCTAAAAAGCTACAGGTTTGGCTAGGTAGTGGTTATCATCAGATAGGGTATTGTGCTAATGCAGCAAAGTATGTACTACAGAACAATATTTCTAGGCTTAAAGAAGACAATAAACTCGCCAAACTGTTTGCAGACAAGATTAAGGAAATTCCACACATAAAACTGGTACTACCTTATCCAGAAACTAATATAGTAAGCTTTAGTATAAAAGCACTAAATGTAACTAATGAGGTTTTCTTGAGTAAGTGCCAAGCTTATGGTTTATTGCTTTTTCCTTGGCTCGAGTCTCATATAAGAGCAGTTACCCATCTTGGCACAAAGGAAACAGACATCATGAAAGCTGCTGAAATTATAAAGGAGGTTGTGTTAAATTTAATATGAGAGTAAAAATAGATTTCTTTAGCGATTCAAACACTGACCCTTCAGCTAAAATGAGGGAAGCGATGGCTAAAGCAAAAGTTGGAAACGAAGCTGCATGTGAAGATCCAACTGTGAACGAATTAGTGGCAACCGCATGTAAAATATTAGGTAAACCTGCAGGAATCTTTTTGATTTCAGGAACGATGTCCAATGTAATTGCTTATAAAGTACACATTCAAAGACCTGGTGATTACTTGCTGCTTGATGAAACTTCACATCCACTCATAGTACAATCTGGCTTGATCGCAGCCCAGGCACATGCTACTCCTTTGCCCATCAAAGGTACAAGAGGAATATTTACTGGAGAACAAATTGTTGAGTTTATTACTCGTCCTAGTTTAAGAAATATTCCGAGAGTTGGGCTTGTTTCTATCGAACAAACGACAAATTTTGGTGGTGGAGCTGTGTGGCCTTTAGAATATATTCAAGAGATCTCAAGTCTCTGCAAAGAGAATGACGTATTCACTCATTTAGATGGAGCAAGACTGTTCAACGCTTGTGCTCATACTAAAATATCTCCAAAGGAGTATGCAAGTTATTTTGATTCGGTATTCATTGATTTTAGTAAAGGATTAGGTGCTCCAATGGGTGCAATATTGCTTGGAAGTGAAGATTTTATTGAAAAAGCTTGGTACTATAAGTTTCAAATTGGCGGAGGTATGCACCAAGCTGGCATTATTTCAGCTGCATGTTTATATGCTCTACGTAATAATGTAAATTCTTTAGAAGAAGATCATAAAAAAATGCAGCACCTTATAGAAGGCCTAGACTCCATAGATCAAGTTATAATTGATATCGACCTGTATAAAACTAATATAGCGTATTTTTCATTACGTACTAATTGTATATCTACTCAAGAATTAATAAACGTACTAATGACAAATTATGGAATTAGAATGGCTAACATCAAAGGTAAAATCAGAGCTATAACACATAGAGATATAAGCTATGAAGATATTAATACTACTGTATCTGCTATAAGAAAGATACTAAGTAATTTTACTAAGATACTAAGTAATTGTTTGCAAACTTCTTGTCAAACAATATTATACCAATATAGTATTATGCTAGCATCTGCATAGAGCTATTTGGGAATAGGTGTGAACTTTGTCTTCTTTCAATATTTACTATTCTTCTGTGGATATATGCTGCTTTATTTATCAAGACAAAGTATACCAATTGCTCTACCACTGTTAATAGATACTGACCATGTAAAATTAAGCTATTTTTTTGCCTGCTTTTCTTTTTTTTATGGAGTATCAAAATTTGTTAATGGAATAATCATGGACTCCAAAAATAATCCATTATTTATGTTTGGGCTATGCAATATTGCAACTGGATTATTAACCATTGGTATAACTTTATCATATAATAATCTAACTTTATTACTGTTAACATTAATATTATTAGCTTGGACACAAGGGTTAGGTTGGCCAGCTATTACCAAGTTTATGGTTACAAACTCTAGCATCTCTTCAATTGCATCATCATGGGGAGTTATGAGCGCATCTCAGCAACTTGGTTCTTGTATTACTTTAATTGTATTACCAAGTATAATTAAAATATATAATGCAAAAAGTGCATTTTTGTACTCTGGTTTCTTATGCTTACTTTTTGGAATTTATATAATATTAAAGGCATATTACAAAGAAAGTGCCAACTTTACTACCTATTATAAGGTGCAGAAATCTCAAATAGGTATCAAGGTAACAAGTTCCATATGGTTTCTATGTTGTGCTACTTTTTGTGCTTATATTGTGGGAAAATGGGAATCTTCTTTTGGTTTCCTATAATTTTAAAGAATAAATTACAAATTTCTCTTGTACAATCCTCACTAATAACAGGCGTATATGATTTAGGTGGAATCCTTGGAACTTTAATAACAGGAAGAATTAGTGATATGTACTTCTTTCAAAATAGAAGCTTGCTGGCATCACTTTATATGTTGGGTATAGCACTCACTTTTATTGCAATGAACTTTGGTCAAAACATAATTCTTATGAACCTTTGTGCAATCTTATCAGGATTCTTTATATTTGGAGTGCAAGTACTGACAGGTGTTATAGCTGTAGAAATTGCTCCACAAAATAATGTATGTGCAATTGTAAGCTTAACAGGATTATTTGGGTATATTGCAAGTTCAATATTTTCATGCGTGCTCTTAGGAGTACTTGTTAAGCACTGTGGTAACAGTATTATGTTTTCATTTTTTTCCATTTGCTCTGTTGTTGCACTCGTTTGCTTTTCCATACTATCAAGCAAAGATCTAAAAAAACTAAGTAAAGCGGTGTAAAAAAAATTTCTCAACAGTTAAACTTTGTAGATAGATTTTTTACCCAAGGAATAAACATGGTAACCATATCTTAGTAATAGCTCGCTATCTAATAAATTACGGAAATCAAAAACATTAGGTGCAGCCATAATACTCTTTAAACTTGCAAAATCTTGATTTTTAAATTCTTTCCACTCCGTTAACAATAACAAGGCTTCCGCGTCCCTTGCAGCCCCTATAGCATTGTCCGCGTATTCTATATCCTTTAGAACTTGCCTAGCATTATCCATCCCCATTGGGTCATATGCAGTAATTTTAGCCTTGTTATTCACTAACAATTGTGCAATATCTATAGCTGGGCTATTTCTTACATCATCAGTACCAGACTTAAAAGTTAGCCCCCATATTGCTATTTTTTTATTTTGGACTCCATTTAATACATATTCTACCTTTTTAGCAATGTTTGTTATATGATTATAGTTAGATTCCTTAACTGAATTTAAAATTTGTAGCTTGACATTGTGATCTTCAGCAAGCCTTATTAAAGCTGACAAATCTTTAGGAAAACATGATCCTCCAAATCCTGGACCAGCTTTGAGAAATTCCTTACCTATTCTATGGTCCATTCCCATACTGTTAGCTAAAAGGTCAATGTCTGCTCCTAATAGCTCACATAAACCTGCCATCTCATTGATAAAAGCAACCTTTGTTGCTAGAAAAGCATTAGAAGCATATTTAATCATTTCAGCAGTAACTGTATCAGTGACTATTAACGGAATATTCTTATCTATAAATGATCTATATATAACTTCTAGTTTTGCTCTAGCTAGCTTAGTTTTTACTCCTATTATTATCCTATCTGGGTATAAAAAATCTGATACTGCAGAGCCTTGCTTGAGAAACTCTGGATTAACCCCCAAATCAAAGTTATAGCCCTTATTAGATAAATAATTATATATATTTTCTGCAGTACCAGGAGGAACAGTTGACTTTATCACTATTAAGCAATCTTGATTAACTCTCTCAGAAACTTCACTTACTGCATTATATACATTCTGTAAATTTGCATTTCCTAGGGAGTCTGATGGAGTATCTACAGTTACAAACACTACTTCTGTGTTGGGATTTATTTGAGAATACGAATCGAAGAATCTTATCCTTTGTAACTTTATATTATTCTCTAAATAGTCTGCTAATCCAGGCTCATATATAGGAATTTTTCCTAATTTCAATAACTCAATCTTCTTAGTATTTATGTCAATGCAATCAACGTTATGACCCTGCTCTGATAACATTGCACAAGATACTAAACCTACATACCCTATTCCTATAATGGTTATATACATCTTGTCATCACCTTAAAAATATCCTAATGTAGCTCAACTGCTTAAACATTTAAAAAGAACATCATTAACAATTAGAGTCATAAATTTTTACTCTAGCGTTGCATACATTATTTTTCTTAATTACTTTACTTTCTGAATAAACTATAAACAAAGTCGATGGTATTAATATTAAAATACCATACAAAGCACTTTTATCAGGCAACTCATTAAACATAACATATGTTACTATTGCAGAAATTATTAGCTCTATGTATCTATATGGTGCAAGTGCAGTAGCATCTGCAAGAGTAAAAGCTTTTAATGTGAAGAACAGAATTAGATTTGAATTAATTCCCAAAATCAGTAGTAATACTAATTCTAACAAGGAAGGCAAATGCCAATAAAACAGCAAAGGCACAGTGGAAAAAATAGTTGTTGTTAGAGCTGAATAAAATAACATACTTATTACGGACTCTTTTATTGCGAGTTTCTTATTAAGTATGTCTAATATAGCAAAGATTAATGTAGATACAATAAAAATAAGAATTTTAGGATTAAAGTCTTCACTATAAGCTTTGGTAGTAATAGCAATACCAACAAAGCCAATAACAGTTACTGACCATCTTTGCCAAATTATATTTTCATTTAGTAAAGGGATTGCAAGAAGTATAACAAATAATGGTATAGAAAAACTTATAATTGTTGCAGTTACTATGGGAAAAATAGCTAACCCATAGGTCCACAAGGTTATTCCAACAAATAACAATACTCCTCTAGTTATCTGAATAGATATTTGACTTGTTTTAAAAGCTTCTCTTCCATAGTAAAGCATAAAAGGTACAAGGGTAATAGTGCTAAATAAAAAGCGGAAAAAGATTACTTCAAAACTTTGGAGATGTAAACTTAGATATTTTGATATAGTATCATTAGCTACACTACTAAGTAAACTGAGTATAAACCAGGTAACTCCAAGCAAATAAGCTCTTAATCTGTGATCCATAAAACTCCCAATTTAATATTTTATGAGATAACTTTACTATAAAAAAGATCAATACTAGACAAGTTTTCCTCTATCTACTGTTTAACCATATTCATAAATATTTAGTAGAAATGATTTGAGAAGTATTATATAAAGTGCAGCTTTATTGTATAATTTTAATAAACAGAAATGCTAACTGATTTTTTTGTAATATATGATAATACTTGCGAATACTATCACATTATCAGGAAAAGTAATCGGGAGTACTGACGGCTGTGGCAATTTTACCAACTAGCTTCTCTGCTAGCATTAGCAATATGTGTTTTCAGTGTTAGCTGTGAAGACGTTAAAGAAAGTTATCAAACAAGCAAATTAGCAGCAAAACTTTACGAAAATGCTTCAGTTGAGTCAGCTAAACAAATTTTCAGAATAGATGTATTAAATACGTAACCATCTTTACTTATATCTTAATATAATGTTTCTCAGTACCGTCTTTAACACAATTCAATTTTCACACTCATCAGCAGTTAGGCCACTTGCTCGCACAATAATATCAATTGCAACACCTGCCTTTGCTAGATTTTTCGCAACCCTGATTTTCTCTGCTTTTTTAACTTTTTCCTTGCCGCTTTTCATATCTTCAGATAGAGATTTGACTAACGCATCTAATGATTCCGGTTCTCTGTACTCGTTTATTAAACTCAATAGCTTTTTACTTTCTCTCGTTTCAGGTAGCAAGACTTTAATATTTACTGATAATGCTCCTGCTATTTCATATAATTTATCAAATAGTATGGTAGTATAACCTCTTTCATATTCATGTATTTCCTTGAGTGTTACGCCAACTTTATCCGCTAAATCTTTTTGAGTATACCTTCTTATTAACCTCCATTCTCTTATTCTTTGCCCTATTCTGTAATATATAGAATCAGTGCAGATTTCTCTCTCTGTATTATCATACTCGTAAATAGATAAGCCGGTTGCCTGGGAAATTATGTCAACTGAAACTCCTTCTTTCACTAGATTTTTTGCTATTTCCAACCTTGCCTCTTCTTGATTAATTTTTTCGCTAATATGAACAAACCTGACTAATGAAGGTACTATTTTGCCTAACTTTTGATTCTCATATATTTTCGTTAGATAGAGTATTTCCTCGTCTTCATAGCTGTCTTCCCTTACTATTACTGGTTCGGGTAATAAATCTATAGCATTAACTGACAATACTCTTGCTATTACATATAGTACTTCAATTGGAATAGGAATATACCCATTTTCATAGCTGTTTACTTCTTGGTATGTTAAACCTATTTCACTTGCCAATTCTACTTGAGTATGCCCTCGCATTAACCTGCTATCTTCTATTTTTTGTCCTATTTTGTAGCTTATAGAACTAATATCGCTTACAGAAACAAACATATATACCTTACTTAGAAATAAATTTTCATGCAATTTGATCAACGGATAAACCGATTATTTGCAAAATAATATCAATAGAAATTCCCCCTTTTACTAAATCCTTTGCAACTTTAATCCTTTCTATCTCTCTCACTTTCTCCTCACAAATCCGTATCCCTTCAAACAAAGACTTTATTAGTGCATGCCGTAGTTCTTGGCTCTCAATTTCTTTGTATTCTTTAATCAAATCAGGTAGCTCATTTTTCACTTTACTCCCTTCCTCTATTAGTAGATCCGTAATATTAATCGATAATGCTTCTGCCATTTCATATAATTTATCAAGTGGAACAGCAGTCCTTCCTTGCTCATAGTTGCTTATTTCGTCACGTGTTGTACTCATTTTTTCTACTAAATCTTTTTGAGTATACTCTCTCACTAGCCTCCATTCTTTTATCTTCTTTCCTATTTGGCAGTAAATAGAACCTCCTTTTTCTTCAACGCATTCATCAGCAGAGAGGCCAATTGTTTTTGCAACAATATCAACAGAAACTCCTGCTTTAACCAAACCTTTTGCAATCTTTATTTTCTCTGCTTTTTTACTACTTTTTTCACTAACTTGGACAAAATTGGTTAGTAAACAAAACATCTTACGTAACTCCTGGTCATTAATCTTTTTATATTCTCTTACTAGATTTAAGATTTCTTCTCCCTCATCTTCAAGACAGCTTTTTGATATAGGAATTAGATCCGTAATACTGATTGATAGTGCCTCAGTTATAGCATATAACCTTTCAATTGAAATTCTACGATTCCCTTTTTCATATTGAAGTATTACCCAGTACTTTACACCAAGTTTCTCTGCTAAATCTTTCTGAGTATACCCTCTCTCTAACCTCCAACTTTTTAATTTTTTTCCCACTTTATAATCTAGACTTTTTTCCACAAAAAGAACCATACATATAATATTTTATACTATAGCTCAAAGGCTCCAGATATAATAGCCAGACTCTGGAACCTTTAAATTGATGAATTAAAGTGCCCTACAAGTTTCTTTACTATTTTCACGTACTTTGTCTGCCCATGAAAACAATTTTTCACTTACTTCCTTCTGCTTTTCACTCCATATGCCGCACCTAGTGAAATTACCTCTTTCTACCACTTTCTTAAGTTTCACTCCCCCAAAAAGGCAATTTTTTCCAATTTCTTCTCCTCTTTTTTGTAATTCAGCCCACATTTCCTTATCCGCTACTTTTACTTGTACCTGACTGCAGTTTTTTACGTCCTGGTACAATACAATATTTAGCTTACCAAGGCTTGTAGGAAATTCTAACACAACGGAGCTACCATCTGATACATCAACGTAATTTCTTGCACCTCCTTCCTCCCTTCTGATCTCAACTGCATTATTACCCATTTTTAAAATGTTACTCCCTAACTCTCTCAGTATTTTGGCTACCTCTACCTTGCTATTCCCAGAAAACTCTATGTACGATGTTGTATTATCTATCTCAACATCTATTAATTCTCCTTCTTGCACAGCACTTTCGCCAGCTTTCTCTAGTTCTTCTAGTCTCTCATCTATCTGTGGCTGAACTTCTGGTTGTAGCTCATTATAGATTTCACCTATCAGTTTATTCTGTAGTAGAGTATCATGAAACTCTGCACCACTTAGCATTAGCTTACGCATTATCTTTTTTCGATCACTTTTTTCTAATCTGTGAAAGTGTGTGCCCAATATCATGTATTCTGCGAAGCTCCACTCCCCATCATTACATGCATTTACTCTTGCTCCAGAGGCTAATACTTGCTCTATAACTTTATGCAATGCATTTACGTTTTTTGTCTCTACTACAGCACTCTTAAACCAGCTCAACTTTTCACTTTCGCTTGCACTTGGTTTTATTTTTTGCAAATTTGAAGCAAATGGATTTAAATCTTCTGCTTGATCATTTAAAGGTTTTGTGCCATAAACATAGTCAAGGCTTTTCCCGTAGTTGATTTTGTTTTCGCGAATGTTTCTGCTAGGGGAGGCCTCCCGGTTTATCTCCTTCTGGTTATTAATTTTACTCACAAATTTAGACTGCTTTATATCAACGCCTTCAAGAGCACCAAATATTTTCTTGTGATTAACATTAGTCTTTTTATTCCGATCTTTACTAGTCATATAAACCTCATATTAAAAATACTTTTTAAGCGTACAATAAACTTTATACATCTTACTACTCATTATAAATTATAATGAGTAGATTTGCAAATACTTTCTACTATAACAATCCATTTTCTCGAAAGCTGAAATAGCCTCCACTTGTGATGATAATATGGTCAAACAATTTTACGCTTACAGTACTACATGCTGCTGCTAAGCTCTTCGTTACTGCTTGATCTTCTTCTGATGGCTCTAAGCTCCCTCCAGGATGGTTATGTGACATTATTATTGATGTTGCATTTTTCATTAATGCCTTTCTTGTAATTTCCTTTATGTATACTGGTGCTTTTTCCATTTCACCAATATAGGATTCTTCTCCAATTAGTTGACGCCTTTTATTCAAGTACAGTATTTTTACACATTCCCTTTCTGAGTGGCCTATACTTACGTTTAAGTACTCTACTATCCCTTGTAAGTCCATGATTGGCTCACTCTTAAGCTTTTCTTTCAGTACCCTTTCTAGTGTTTCCTTAACACACATAATCATTGCTACTGCAGAATCAGTTACTCCTTCTATAACTTTCAGGTCATCCATTTCTCTACCTAAAATCCTTCCTACTCCTGTATAAGTATTCACCAAATTTTTAGCAATTTCTTGAGCCTGTGGGCTTTCATGTACTGCACTTAGAAACGTTTCCATTATTTCACGATCAAGTAGTGCTTTGCCTTTGCTTTCTAATATTCTGAATTCGATTTCTTCTTTACTTTTATTCATATAATTTACCTTTCACTAACAACAAACTTTTTTTAGATATTTACTGCTGTTTTTTATCAGCATTGGCATAAAGCCATAGCTTTCGAGTGAAGTCAAATCAATTTCTCAATCTTTTTTACTTATTTTTTCATCTAAGAGTAAAGATATTAATATATACTGATTTTTTATTTTAAATCTGTTGAATTTCGCCTAAAGAGAGGCCTGTTATTTGCAAAATAATATCGGTAGAAATTCCTCCTTTCACTAAATCCTTTGCAATTTTCATCTTTTCTGCTCTTTTCACTTTTTCTTCGCAAATTTGTATGCTTTCAAACAGAGATTTTATTAGCGCATAGCGTAATTCTTGACTCTCAATTTTTTTGTATTCTTTTATTAAATCAGGTAGCTCACTTTCTACTATCTCATCTTCCTCTATGAGCAGATCTGTAATGCTAATTGATAATGTTTCTGCTATTGCATATAATTTTTCCAGTGGAATGGCCACACGTCCTTGCTCATAGTTGCTTATTTCATCACGTGTTGTATCCATTTTCTCAGCCAAATCCTTTTGAGTATACTCTCTCACTAGCCTCCATTCTTTTATCTTTTTTCCTATTTGGTAGTAGATAGAACCTGTTTTTTCTTCAACACACTCATTAGCAGAGAGGCCAATTGCTTGTGAAACAATATCAACAGAAATTCCTGCTTTAACCATACCCTTTGCAATTTTTACCTTCTCTGCTTTTTTACTACTTTTCTCACCAACTCGGGTAAATTTTGTTAGCAAGTAAAACACCTTGCGCAACTCTTGATCATTAATCGTTTTATATTTTCTTACTAGATTTAATATTTCCTCTTCTTCGTTTTTAAGGCAAATTTTTTCACTTGATACAGGAATAAGATCTATGATGCCAACCGATAACACTTCTGCTATAGCATACAATTTCTCAATCGAAATTTTACGTGTTCCTTTTTCATATTGTAGTACTACTTGATACGTTACGCCAATTTTTCCCGCTAAATCTTTTTGAGTATAACCTCGCTTTAACCTCCAGCTCCTTACTTTTTGTGCTATTTTGTACCTTATCGAGATATTTGCCATAAATATTATACAGGTTAATACTACCAAATAAAGATATACAAAAGGGATGCTTCTTTCTATGTTTGAATTTTAGTTGAATATTTCTTCACAATTGTGTATAATTATTAATGCTTTTTAAGTGGATTTCCTATGGCTCTTTCGAAGTTTCTCGATCCCAAGAATGATATATCGTTCAAGCGCATCTTTGGTACTGAAAAAAATAAAGATATCCTTATTCACTTTCTTAATGATATTCTCGGCTTTGCTGGAACAAATGCAATACAGGATATAGAGTTTTTAAGTACTATTCAAGATCCTGATATTGCTTCTAAAAAACAAAGCATTGTTGATGTTCTTTGTAGAGATAAAAATGGGCTGCAAGTGATAGTCGAAATGGTGCGACCTGAAAGCCTTCGGTCATATTGTTTAAAAGGAGAGGAATTCATTCAGAAAGAAACTGAAAGGATTCTAAAGCTTATTGAACCAGATGTTTTGCCATCTGAGTCTACGCATCAGTGCGAATTGGGTAACCAGTTGGTGCCGAGCGACGCGGACAATGAACCTCCTCTTGATAAAGAAGATGCTCAATCGTGAGAGAAAGCATAAACTACAAGCATCATGTGGTTGGAGGGCTAGGCTTAGTGGTATGGTGAACGTAAGTGAAGCTTCATAAGTATCGTAACGATTAAAGAGCTAAAGATGCTGATAAGCTCCGACCAAAAGGTAATGTGGATGAGTTACATTTTTCATTTCTGGATGTACGCAAATAATAATTCCACCGGTATAGAGAAGCCACCTAACCCACTATTGTATGACAAAAGGAACAGGATAAGCCTGTATTTTCGCCTATATGGCAGGCAACCCGCAAGGAATGCTGATGGATGTGCAGGTAAAGGATAATGGAGAAAGCGAATGCCATTTTGTAACGAAATGGATAGAATTTGTAACATTAATTCGCGTGAAAACGAGCAGACTTCCATTTGGTCCCTCATGACAAGAAACTTTGTTAACCACTTAAGGTAGGAAAGCAGATGATTACAAGTACAACTGTAAGTGCACCTACCAATAACTCCGAAGCATGGAACCAGTTACCCTGGAAGAAATGCCAAAAAGTTGTTATGAGGCTACAGAGGCGTATTGTTAAGGCTGTCCAACAAGGCAGATGGGGTAAGGTGAAAACTTTACAACACCTTCTCACACGCTCTTTTAGCGGCAAAGCTTTGGCGGTTAAGAGAGTAACTGAAAACCAAGGAAAAAACACAGCAGGTGTAGATCGTCAAATATGGTCAACTTGCAACACAAAATTTCAAGGAATAAAGCTATTAAAACAAAGAGGATACAAACCTTCTCCGCTAAAACGGATATACATCAGTAAGTCTAATGGCAAAAGAAGACCTCTTGGAATCCCTACGATAAAAGATAGAGCCATGCAAGCATTATACTTGTTTGCTTTGGAACCGATAGCTGAAACGATCAGTGATCGTCACTCTTATGGTTTTAGACCAAAAAGATCCTGCGCAGACGCTACTGTGGCTTGTCACTTGTTACTGGCAAGCCGTAACCAACTACAATGGATACTCGAAGGTGATATTAAAGGGTGTTTTGATAACATTAACCATGAATGGCTCATGAAGCATATTCCTATGGAGAAGAAAATTCTTCATAGCTGGTTAAAAGCTGGCTTCCTAGAATCAAAAACTCTGTATTCCACAACTGCAGGTACCCCACAAGGTAGTATCATCTCTCCAATACTAGCAAATCTAGCCCTAAATGGACTTGAAAAATCATTGGAAAGTCAATTTGGTAAACTTGGCAGTAAAAGAAGAAGCAAAATCAGAAGTGGAGTAAATGTAATCAGGTACGCAGATGACTTTATCATTTCAGGAATCACACGTGAAGTACTGGAAAATGAAGTAAAACCTCTAGTATCGTCCTTTCTTCAGGAGAGAGGTCTTATCCTTTCCGAAGAGAAAACAAAAATTACATCTATTACAACAGGGTTTGACTTTCTTGGTTGTAATGTACGCAGGTATAATAAGAAGTTAATTATAAAACCTTCAAAAGAAAGTATTAAGAAACTTCTTAATAAAGCACGTACATTGATAAAGGCAAACATAGCGAACACTCAGGCCGTACTAATCAAGTTGCTCAATTCCCTATTAAGGGGATGGGGAAATTACTACAGCCATGTGTGTGCGAAAAGAGCTTTTAACAAAATAGACCATGAAATTATGTGTGCTCTATGGAAATGGGCAAAGAAAAGATACCGTCTTGTTAGTCAACAAAAAAGTCATAAAAATTCTCCAAATTGCATAATAAAATCAAAAAATACTTCCAACTGTGTAGCAGTATACAGATTATAGTTAGTGGATATGTTGATAAGTAAATTAGTTACATATAAAACAGCAGAAATTTACTTATCAACATATCCACTAACCAACAACATTCAATAAATTTGTGTAAGATGCCATTTTACATAAGATGAATTAGAAGCATTTTTTGATTTTAAAGTACTAAACCTTCAGTTAACCTTTTAGCCCTATAGTTCTTGATATGATCTGGATCAAAGGCCTTTTTTGAACTTAAAACACCAAAAACTATATGAAGTAACTTACGCATTGCAGCACCAACTATGGCCATAGCATGCTTGCCTTTCTCTTTTAATCTTTCGCAAGAAGCCATAATGATAGGATTATGCTTTTTAGCTGCTATAGCAGGAAAGTACATTGCTTTACGTAATGTTCGTGAACCGGTTTTACTTAATCTGGGCTTGGCATGTACGGATGAGCCTGATGTTATATTTTGTGGTATAGTTCCAGCATATGCTGCCAATTGCCTAGCATTTATAAAGGCTTTTATACCAGGAATTTCAGCTAAAATAGCTATTGCTGTTTCCTCTCCTATTCCTGGAATAGTTAATAGGAGTTGAAAATCTTCCAACAATTCTTTGTGTTGTTTTAATAGTTCGCGTATGGAGTTTTTTATTGTTTCTATTTTTTGCTCTATGTTCATTGCAAGGTCTTCCCAAGCATTTGCAACTTCTTTAGGCAGTCTCTCTTTCTTTTCTAAATGATTATTTGCTAATGTTAACTCATCCTTTAACGCATTTGAGCAACGATAAAGATGTTTTAATTTTTTCTTTTCAGGAGAAGGTGGTGTCCAACGAGAAGGTTCCTGTCTTTGACAATAATCTGCAATAATCTCTGCATCAGTCTGGTCATTCTTTTGTCGTGTAAGCTTACTTTTTGCATAAAATCTTATGCAAGCTGGGTTTACAACACTAACGAAATATCCAGCGTTGTGGAGGAACTCAGCCAAAGCTTCGCTATAACAACCAGTGGATTCCATGCAAGCTTTTACTTCTTCTACGTTATGTTTTTGTAGAAAGTTCAGTAGACCTTGAAACCCAGTATCATCATTTTTAAATTTCCTTTTCCTAGTTTCACGCTTTCCTTTTTTACTTATGAATGAGAGAGAAACATCAAAGCGTTTTTTTGAAACATCTATACCTAAAAAGTTGTTGATCATATATAACTCCATATACTACTATTAAAAATGAAAAGTAAGGCTTACCTTGTGAATACAGAATTAGAACCATTTAGGCCTTTCTACGATACCGTCCAGCCTCTACTTTTGAGAAGGGAACTCTTTTCTTTTCTACAGATTTTATATCTAAGGAATCTTCCAGAGTTCTTCCCTTCTCCACCTAATGCTTAAGCTTAAAAACACTAGATGCTTTTTTCAAGATACAAGACATCCTCGTAAAGGATTACGTTGGATAAAGAATCGTTACTTCAAGGTAATGAAACAACGCCAATGGGTCTTTGCTGCACCCATATGCAAGAACAAACCGAAAGAGATAAGGTATTTAAGACTGCTTAGGTTGATTGATATACCTATCAGACGACATGTTAAAATCAGGGCGGATGCAAATCCACTTGACTTAAAATGGAAAAAGTATTTTGATGAAAGAGTGAAACAAACAAAAATGTTAGCAAGCTCTTTCTCAAGAGAAGGTTCTCTACTGTTGGTGTCACCATTAAGAATGATGTTTTCTGAGGAATCATGAAGGACAAGCCGGTTCGAGAAAAGAAGGACTTAGATAAGGGGCTCAAGCGTAGTGTGGGGAAACCTGCATGCTGCGTTTCTAAGGGAGGGAGTAGTAGCAATACTACTTCCTTACCTAACCAAGTTGCCAAAACTAAAGGCTTTGAAAAACGCGCTCAATATTACGCTGCTAAAGCTTATTCAAGGCAAGCTGATAAAGGTGATCAATATCAGGGTCTTAAAGAAATCATTTTTATAGCTATTGCTGATTGTATTCTCTTTCCTAATAAATCTGAGTATAAGTCAGATCATGTAATGTTAGACAAAGATAGCTATGAACATGATTTAAAAGATTTTTATTTTACATTTATTGAGTTACCAAAATTTCCTAAAACTAAAGAAGACCAATTGGAGAGTATAGTTGAAAAATGGATCTATTATTTTAAATATGCAGATGAAACTAGCGAAGAAGAATTGGAAAAGATAATAGGTAGTGATGTAATAATTAAAAAGGCATATGAAGAACTAAATAGATTCAACTGGTCAGAGAAAGAATTTATTGCCTACGAACAGGAAATAAAACGTATTCGTGATGAACGGGCTGTTCTTGAACAAAAACTTGATGATGCTAAAAAGGAAGGAAAAATTGAAGTTGCAAAAACAATGCTAGCTAATAATGTTGATGTCACCACTATTGTTAAGTTTACTGGCCTCTCCATGAGTGAGATCAAAGAATTGCAGAATTAAGTGGACCCGCAAACGGTTACACGAAATAATGCTGCAGCCTGACCAGATGATAAGTACATTTGTATCCGTTCAGCGGAGTGGCAGAATAAGGTAGACAAGGTGATCTAAAAAGATAATCATAGAGCAAAAGTGAAATAATATGGTAAACCTTTTAGAACTTTGCAAAAATTTACAGCAAAAAATAGAAAGGTTAGAAGCAAAAATAGAAAGATTGGAAAAAGAGAATGAAAGTTTAAAAGCAGAAAATAAGGCTTTAAAGATAGAAAATGCTGAGTTAAGAGAAAGACTCGGTTTAAGCTCAAAAAATTCATCAATACCAAGTTCCAAAGAGTTGTATAAAATAAAAAAGAATAAGCCGAAAAGCGAAAGGAATATTGGCGGTCAGGTTGGTCATAAAGGAAGTTTTCGCGCCAACATGGATGCAGATAAAGTAGTAAAGATAGAGTTGCCTAATACTTGCGAATGCGGAGGAGAAATTGCAATATGTGAAAAACCATATATTCATCAGAAAGTTGATCTTCCAGAAATCAAGCCTTATGTAGTGGAATATCAGTTAGAACATGGCCGTTGTCGGAGATGCGGAAAGAGAAGAAGTAGCAAGTTACCGGAAGGTGTTACGCCAGATACATTTGGTCCAAGGGTTAAGTCAATAATTGCAGCGTTCAGCGGATTCTACAAAAATTCAAAACGCGAAATAGCGAGTGTCGTAAATGATATCTTCAATTTGAACATAAGCGTCGGTAGCATATCAAATAGTGAACATAGAGTTGCTTCAAAATGCAAAAAAATGTATGAGCAGATCGAACAAGAGATAAGTAGGAGTAAAGTTCTACATATTGATGAAACGAGCCATTATAACAAAGGTAAACTCGCTTGGTGTTGGATGTTTGCAAGCAATACGGCAAGTTTTGTAAAATTTACAGAGTCAAGAGGAATGAAAGTTTTACAAAATAGTAAATTCTGCAATCGCAATAGCTTGGTAATAACTGACAGGTATGCAGCATACAATTATTTTGCCGATAAAAACAGGCAAATCTGTTGGGCACATTTATCAAGAGATTTTGAAAGATTAGCACATAGTTGGAATATTGAAGTTAAAGTTCTGGGTTGTTACTTGAGAAACGTGGCCACTGAATTATTTGCACTAAAAAAAGCTTTACTAAAAAGTGAGATAGATGTTTTGAGGTTTGTCAGACGTGCCAGAAAATTAAGAAAACGTACAAAGTATTACTTGAAGGAGATATCTCGTTTACCTGAAGCAATTGGAGCCTCTCGAGTTGCAAAAAATGTTCTGAGATCTGAAAGAATGATGTGGAAATTTTTAGATGACCCAGAAAATATTCCGCTGACAAATAACCACGCTGAACGGCAAATTCGGCATTATGTCGTTTATCGCAAAAACTCATATTTTACACAATCAAAGCGGGGAAATACATTCCTTGAGCGGATAATTTCATTATACTTAACTTGGAAACAAAGGGGTCTCAATCCTTTCCAAAATCTCCTATCTATTGTTTCTTAAACCACTCTCCTGAACGGATACGTACATTTAGCCTATTTATCTTTATACTTTCATGTCAATTTTATAAATCAAATTTATTTCTGTGAGTAGCTACAATTTAAAGACCTTGCTTCATCAATGTAATGGAACAAAACCTTTTTAGTAAGTTCAAAACCCTCTAAAGTCTCTCCTTCGCATCTTGCTGTAATGCAGTTTTGCGTATTTGATACCCTAAGAAGCCACCAACCTTTATTATCGGTTACCTTAACACCATCAAGATCTGAAAATACAATATTTTGCTGCTCCAGTGTTTTCTTTATTGACTCAATTATTTGAAACTTTTTCTCATCTTTCACTACAATCTTCACTTCATGAGTGATATATAACTTCGGTAAATCCTCAATCACCTGAGATAGGCTTTGGTTTTTCTTAAGCAAAATGTCAACTGCTTTAACAGCAGAATATAGCCCATCATCAAAACTTAGCTCAGAAAAGAAGAAGTGCCCGCTTAATTCACCAGCAAACTTTGCCTCTTCCTCTACCATCTTCTTCTTAACTAGTGAATGTCCAGTAGCACAGGTGATAACTTGCCCTCCTAACTTGCTAACAAAATCATGCACTTTCATACTCATTTTTACGTTAGCAATAACTTTGCTTTCTGGATATTCCTCCAACACTTCACGTGCAAAAATTATAAATAAATGGTCATTGGAAACAACGTTGCCTTTATTATCAATTAAGCGCACCCTATCGCTATCGCCATCTAGCGCAATGCCAAGATCACATCCATATTCCTTCACAATGTCAATTAATTGAGCAAGATTTTTTTCCTCTATGGGATCTGGATCATGCAGTGGAAATGCCCCATCTATAGAGTTATTGGTTACGATGTGCGTATGACCAGGCAAGATCTTTTCAATATACCTTATAATTCCACTTGCTGGACTATTTCCACAATCCCAGGCTATTTTTAATTTCTGTGTAGTATTATTCTTCACTGCACTTTTCAATATGCTAATGTACTCACTATATATATTTATGTTAATTAAGCTTCCAATTCTTGTGCTGTTTTTAATTGGACTGCTTATAATTTCCTTCATTTCTTGATCTGAGAAGACTTTTTTATTACTAAAAAATTTAAAGCCATTATATTCGCTGGGGTTATGAGAGGCAGTTATTATGATACCAAGATCCGCCTGTGTGATTTGTGTTGCAGCGTAAAGCATAGGTGAAGAGCATAGTCCAACGCGTATAACATTTGCACCGGATAAAGTTAAGCCCCTAATTAATTCTCTTTCTATACCTGGTGAATCTATTCTGCTATCGTAGCCGACACAAACACTAGCTACGGTTTGGCCAAACTTTCTACCTATCTCGTACCCATCATTAATCTGCAAGTCTTTGCCTATTATACCTCTAATATCGTATTTTCTTATAATGGTATTGTCCATACTGTACTTCTTGAAGTGACTACTATATAACATTTTGGCCAAATGCTCAAGTTTATTTATCCAACAATTAGTTGACTTTTTAAAGAAATCTGTTAATATTATAGTATATTTTTTAAAATGTAAAATTATGCCACAGGAAAACGAAAATGTATTTATAGCTGAAAGTCAAAGTTTAGATGTAGATGAACAGCAGAAAAAGGATATTTTAGATGTGATTGAATCTTGTAGCAGCTTTCAAGAGACTATAAAACAATTGGAGGAAAAAAATTTAATCTGGTATTTTATTGGCCCTTTACGCAAAGATGAGGACATTACAGGACAGATAAATTTAAAGTGGGAAAAGGAGTTCCAAAAATTTGAGCAATCAATAAATGAAACACATAGAGAATTTGAAGCATCTTTACCAAATCAAAATTTCTTAGCGTATTCAACAAAAGATGATGACTTCAAAATTAGATTTGAAAATGAAGAAAAACCAATAGAAATTAGCAATATTTTAAGAGCTAGCAGTGAAGGTAAGGTTTATAACATATCTTTAGGGAAAGATAGTCAAATAACTGCAACCAAAAAAGGCAGCGAAAGGCACTATGATTTTACTGGTTCAAGCTCATGTGAAATGACCATTAATTGGCAGGCTAAGGATTCTGAAGGTAACAGCATAGACTGTAGCATGACCGTAAAATTGGATTCTGGTGGTATACAGAGTGTTATTGGTGAGCCAAAATTTGGAGGAATAACGAGTTCAGAAGAAGTATTAAAGTTAGTTGGACAAAATAAAGAAGTTTTTATCAACGGAAAAACTCTGTATCAAGCTTTTACTGGCATATCCAAGAGTGTAGACGATCAGCAAGTACCAGCAGAGGAAATATTTACAAAAGATCTACATATATCACCACAGTCACCTACACCAAGCAGCAGTGGGTATTCCTCTCCTAGCACACCTTCTTCACGTAGAAGTTCTATATCCACCAGCAGTGAATTTAGTGATGAAGATGAAATATTTGAGGATGATATGTCTGGTGATGAAGAAGAGTATGAGCAAGAAGGATTAAAAGATGAAGTAGATGAAATTATAAACGAAATTGAGGAATTAAAGGAAGGAAAAGAAACATTTGCTCAACATTTTGCAGCGCAGGCAAAGCAGCTTGAGGATCTAAGATTAGAACGTGACTCCTTGAGAGATAAAGTCAATGAACAACAGCGAGCGATATTTGAAAGAGGTCAAAGAATAAAGGAACAAGAGGAAGAACTACAGGATAAAAATGATGTAATAAAGAACTTAAATGATCAGTTGAAAGATAAGGAAGGTGAAACAAATGAGGCAAATAAAGAATTACAGAGAAAATTGAAGCAAAGTGAAGCTAATTTAACTGTACTAAAGGAAAAGAATGCAAATTTGGAGAATGACCTGAAGAAAATAGTGGAAGGTTTAAACGATGATCATAAAAAGCAGTTGGCAGAACAGTTAATGGAAACAAAAAAGGAAAACAATACATTGGCTGAAACGGCGAACCAATTGTCTAAAGAATTAAATGAATTACAGAGAGAAAAGATACCGTCTTGTTAGTCAACAAAAAAGTCATAAAAATTCTCCAAATTGCATAATAAAATCAAAAAATACTTCCAACTGTGTAGCAGTATACAGATTATAGTTAGTGGATATGTTGATAAGTAAATTAGTTACATATAAAACAGCAGAAATTTACTTATCAACATATCCACTAACCAACAACATTCAATAAATTTGTGTAAGATGCCATTTTACATAAGATGAATTAGAAGCATTTTTTGATTTTAAAGTACTAAACCTTCAGTTAACCTTTTAGCCCTATAGTTCTTGATATGATCTGGATCAAAGGCCTTTTTTGAACTTAAAACACCAAAAACTATATGAAGTAACTTACGCATTGCAGCACCAACTATGGCCATAGCATGCTTGCCTTTCTCTTTTAATCTTTCGCAAGAAGCCATAATGATAGGATTATGCTTTTTAGCTGCTATAGCAGGAAAGTACATTGCTTTACGTAATGTTCGTGAACCGGTTTTACTTAATCTGGGCTTGGCATGTACGGATGAGCCTGATGTTATATTTTGTGGTATAGTTCCAGCATATGCTGCCAATTGCCTAGCATTTATAAAGGCTTTTATACCAGGAATTTCAGCTAAAATAGCTATTGCTGTTTCCTCTCCTATTCCTGGAATAGTTAATAGGAGTTGAAAATCTTCCAACAATTCTTTGTGTTGTTTTAATAGTTCGCGTATGGAGTTTTTTATTGTTTCTATTTTTTGCTCTATGTTCATTGCAAGGTCTTCCCAAGCATTTGCAACTTCTTTAGGCAGTCTCTCTTTCTTTTCTAAATGATTATTTGCTAATGTTAACTCATCCTTTAACGCATTTGAGCAACGATAAAGATGTTTTAATTTTTTCTTTTCAGGAGAAGGTGGTGTCCAACGAGAAGGTTCCTGTCTTTGACAATAATCTGCAATAATCTCTGCATCAGTCTGGTCATTCTTTTGTCGTGTAAGCTTACTTTTTGCATAAAATCTTATGCAAGCTGGGTTTACAACACTAACGAAATATCCAGCGTTGTGGAGGAACTCAGCCAAAGCTTCGCTATAACAACCAGTGGATTCCATGCAAGCTTTTACTTCTTCTACGTTATGTTTTTGTAGAAAGTTCAGTAGACCTTGAAACCCAGTATCATCATTTTTAAATTTCCTTTTCCTAGTTTCACGCTTTCCTTTTTTACTTATGAATGAGAGAGAAACATCAAAGCGTTCTTTTGAAACATCTATACCTAAAAAGTTGTTGATCATATATAACTCCATATACTACTATTAAAAATGAAAAGTAAGGCTTACCTTGTGAATACAGAATTAGAACCATTTAGGCCTTTCTACGATACCGTCCAGCCTCTACTTTTGAGAAGGGAACTCTTTTCTTTTCTACAGATTTTATATCTAAGGAATCTTCCAGAGTTCTTCCCTTCTCCACCTAATGCTTAAGGTAAAAACAAAGCTGCGTATATTTCTACAAACGATTTGAATAATCTGAGTGATACAGTAAGCCAAGTGGTAGAAATGGCAAAGAATGCACCAGAAGATCCTTGCATTAATTTTGCTGTAAATGGTAGTAATTATATCTCTTCTGCAGATTTAAGTATCTCAGATAATAATGTTGTAACCGTTGATAACCTAAAAGAAATTGCTGAAGCTGCAGAAAATTCAGCCCTTGCACATAAGAGTATCACTAATTCTGAAGGAGCCTCTTCTTCATACGCTTTAGTGAATACAGTATTATCGACTGTTTCTGGTTTTATTGGCTCGTTTAGTAAATCAACCTTTGCTAATCAGGTCTCTGTTGTTGCTGGAAGAGAAAGTGAAATGAAGGTTGGTTACGATTATAATATAGCATGTAATTTTAGTGATTTAAAGTTGCCAGAGTTAATGGGAAAAGAAGCAGCAAAAAGAGCAGTTGATCAATTGAATTCACGTACAATGAAAACTGGTAAATTTCCAGTTATTTTTGAAAAAAGAGCAGCAAAAGGGCTAGTAAAAAGTTTTGCTTCTGCTATAAATGGGAGCAGTATTATAAGCAACAGTTCTTTCTTGAGGGGTAGTTTAAACGCTCAGATTTTCAACGATAGAATTAATATTATCGATGATCCATTGTTGCCAAGAGGCATAGCATCGAGACCATTTGATGGAGAAGGGATAACTAGCAAGAAAAATATATTTGTAAAAAACGGAATATTACAAAATTGGATTTTAGACTTATACTCGGCTAGAAAATTAGACTCAGAAACAACCGGAAGTGCAACTCGTGCAAGTAATGCTGCAGTTATTCCTGCAGCTAGTAACCTCTACATTGAGAATGGTGATGTATCGTTTGAAGAATTAATTCAGGAAGTGAAAGAGGGAATATATGTAACTGATTTATTTGGTTTTGGTGTCAATTTAATCAATGGCGATTACAGCCAAGGCGCTTCCGGATTTTTTATAGAAAATGGAAAAATAACGTATCCAATACATGAGATTACCATTGCTAGCAATTTGAAGGATATGTTTAGCAATTTAGTCGTTGCAGATGATCTAACTTTTTGTGGGCAATTTAATTCACCAACGATTAAAGTTAGCGAAATGACGGTTGCAGGTTCGCTTAACGATTAAAAAATTTATTTGCATCAAGTACAACAATTGTGTATTATTGTCATGTAATGTTAAGAATAGACTATGGAGTATAAAGGTTTAGTTTCAATAGCTAAGCTTAAAGCATTCTCAATCGTAATTTCAAAGTTTTTCATCACATTAGTAATGTTAGTTAATAATTTAGGAGTTGTTTAAATGGAATTTGGTAATGTAAAATGGTTTAATGCCGAAAAAGGCTATGGTTTCATCAAGCCAGAAGGTAAAGGGGGTGACGTTTTTGTACATATTAGCACATTGGAACGTTCGGGAATAAGACCTGAGGCACTTAAAGGAGAGAATAAAGAGAAGGGAATAAAAGGAGAAAGGGTGAGTTATGAGGTTAAAGAGGAGCGCGGTAGAAACGGAGAAGATAAAAAATCTGCAATAAATTTAAGATTGGAAGATTAATCTATTATGAAGTCTTTTAACAGGATTAACGTATTGTGAATAATTTTCATGAGATGGGTCTCCCAGCTTCGCTTAGACAAGCTCTAGATAAAAATAATCTTTTCGTCCCAACTCCGATTCAAATACAAGCGATTCCCTTAGCGCTACAAGGTAAAGATATTCTCGGATCTGCTCAAACGGGGACTGGAAAAACTTTAGCATTTGCTATTCCGTTGGTTGCTAAGTTGCTGAATGAGCCTAACACTGGTTCAGCTTTAGTCATCGTGCCAACCAGAGAGCTTGCGCATCAGGTAACAAATGAGATAAGAAAACTCTTATCTCAAAATTCTGCACTAAGGGTCGCTTTGTTGATTGGTGGTGAGCCTATTTTTAGGCAGCTAAATCAGCTTCAGAAAAAACCACAAATTGTAATAGGTACTCCTGGTCGTATTATAGACCATATTGAGCGTAAAACTTTGATTACTCGCAATGTTAGCGTTCTTGTGCTTGATGAAACGGATCGTATGTTTGATATGGGCTTTGGAGTTCAGATTGAAGAAATTATGAAGCATTTGCCTAAAATAAGGCAAACTCTTATGTTTTCTGCAACTCTTCCTGGAGATATAGTAAAACTTGCTGAGAAGTACCTTAATCGACCAGAACGTATTTCTGTTGATTGTGAGGTTACAACTTCTGTAAAAATTAAGCAAGAAATTGTTTATGCATCAGAATCAGAAAAATATGAAAAGCTTGTTACACAACTATGTCAGCGCGAAGGATCAATCATTATCTTTGTCAAAACAAAGCGAGGAGCGGATCAGCTAGCTCACAGATTGCACAAAGATGACTATAGCGCTTTAGCAATTCATGGTGATTTAAGGCAGCACAAGCGCGAAAGGGTCATTAATTCTTTTCGTCGTGGCCGTAATCAAATCATGGTTGCAACAGATGTTGCTTCTCGCGGCCTTGATATTCCCCACATTCAACATGTTATCAATTATGATGCACCACAATCGCAAGCTGACTATATTCATCGTATAGGTAGAACTGCACGCGCTGGAGCTGAAGGGTATGCGCTATCTTTTGTTACACCTCAAGATAAGAGAAGACTGCCTGTACTGGCAGACAAAGAAGGAGAGCTAAATTTTGATTGTAGTGTGCAATTTAAAAAACGTAACAGCAAAAAGGTCTTTAAAAGGCCAAGTACGTTAAAGACTAAATACGGTAGAAAAAAGATCAATGCATTTAAGAAGAAAAGCAGAGTACTAGAAAAAGCGTATTAAATAGGATTTACCTACAATTTGATAAGCGTAAAACTCGTCATTCCGCTACTCATTAGCGGAATCTATGCTGAGATATTGCGGTGCTATGACGTAGATCCAGAGTGGGATTCAAATTGGCTACAGCGAACTGCTGGATTTCAAATTTTTTAATAATTGTGTGCTATTCATTATATATGAGTTCCCACTTTTAAAGAGAATAGGAGATGATTTCCAAAAACTTAGAGGCAAGTTTGAATAGAGCACTATTCATTGCTTCTAATTTTAATCTTAAATATGCGAAAGTAGAACATTTATTGCTGGCGTTAACTAAAGACGTGGATGTAAATTACGTTTTATCAAGATGTAATATCAGAGCCGATGAAATCATCAGTATGGATAACATTCTATCAAGATGCAATATTAAGGCTAATGATTATAATAATAATATAAAAGGGTTTTTACAAAGCAGTTCTGAATTGATTATCAGTGGAGTTAAACCTAGCTCAATGTTTCAATGCATAATACACAGAGCAATAATACGGGCTCATAGCTTGGGGAAAAAAGAAATAAATGGAGCAAGTGTTCTAGTAGAAATTTTGTCTGGGCAAGATTTATACGTTGAAGATCTATTGCAGAAACAAAGTGCGAAAGATTCCAATTTGATTTACCACATATCTAACATGAAATACTCTAACGATATAGATGAATACACCACTAATCATAAAGTAAAACTTGATAAAAATAATGATGCTCCTACTACAGTAAATAAAGGTGAGCTACTAAAAGATGAGGAAATTCTACAAAGTTATTGTAAAAATTTAAATGACTATGCAAGAAGCAAAAAAATAGATTATGTTATTGGTCGTGATTATGAATTAAATCGCACTATAGAAATATTATTGAGGCGTAGAAAAAACAACCCTTTATATGTTGGAGATCCAGGTGTTGGCAAAACCACAATAGTTGAGGGTTTGGTACTCAAAATCATTGAAGGCAGTGTTCCGAGTGTGCTCAGGTCCAGTATAATTTATGCTTTGGATTTAGGATCACTCCTTGCAGGGACACGCTACAGAGGTGATTTTGAAGAGAGAATAAAATCCATAATAAAAGCGATTGAGGCAAAACCAGGTGCTATCCTTTTTATTGACGAAATACACACTATCATTGGAGCAGGTTCTACAAGTGGTAGCTTTCTTGATGCCGGTAATCTGCTCAAACCTGCACTTGCAAGAGGTACACTGCGTTGTATAGGTGCAACTACATATAGAGAATACAGCACTAGTTTTGAAAAAGATAAAGCACTAGCGAGAAGGTTTCAAAAAATTAATGTTAAAGAATCTTCTGTTAATGAAACGATAAAGATACTAGATGGTATAAAGCACTACTATGAAGGGTATCATGGAGTATATTATACAAAGAATGCCATTAGGTCTGCGGCTGAACTTTCGCATAAGTATATTACTGGGCGAATATTACCTGATAAAGCGGTTGATGTTATTGATGAGGCAGGGGCATATTGTAAATTGCTAAGAAACAGGGGTAAAATTGTAAATCGTAGAGATATTAAGAATACCATTACTAGAATTACAAATGTGCCTTGCGGATCTGAATCTGATGATTTGCAGAAAGTAAAGTCTTTAAAAGCTAATCTAGAGAAGGTGATTTTTGGCCAAGAGCAGGCAATAGAATCTCTTGTTAATTCTATTAAAATTGCTAAATCTGGGTTGAGAAATTACAATAAGCCTTTAGCAAATTATCTTTTTGCAGGGCCAACCGGTGTTGGTAAAACCGAGCTAGCAAAACAATTAGCAGAAAGCATGGGCATGAATCTTATACGCTTTGATATGTCCGAATATATTGAGTCTCATACGATATCAAGGATGATTGGTTCTCCTCCTGGATATGTAGGTTATGATCAGGGTGGATTACTCACAGAGTCTGTATCTAATAATCAATATAGTGTTGTGCTGCTTGATGAAATTGAAAAGGCTCATAGCGATATCTATAATATATTGCTACAAATTATGGATTATGGTTGCGTTACAGACACTTACGGACGTAAAGTTAACTTTTCCAATATAATCTTAATTATGACAACTAATGCAGGAGCAGCTGAACGCAGCAAAAGTTTTGTTGGCTTTGGGCATAAAAAATTTAACACTGGTGATAGTAAAAAAGCGATAGAACAGGTTTTTAGCCCTGAATTTCGTAATCGTCTTGATGCGATTATTTCTTTTTCTGACTTAAATGCGGATATAATTCTGCATATTGTAGATAAATTTATTCAGGAACTGAAAAAGCAGCTGACGCAAAAAGGCATAAACTGCTTGGTAGAAGATGAAGTGAAATCTTATCTTGCACAAACAGGTTATAGTAAGGAAATGGGAGCACGTCCGATAGAGAGACTTATTGAAAAAGAGATAAAAAGTTACTTAGCGGAAGAAATACTGAATCGTAAATTAATAAAAGGAAAGAAATTAAGAATCTATATGAATAAAGTAGAAAATAAAATTGCTTTTGATATAGTTTGAAATTCTTGTTTTTTTATTACACTGATAGTATACTTATTTTAAGAATAATGAGGCTATAGTGGCAAGTTTAACTAGAAATCAGTATTACAGTAATCGCGATTTACAGAATTTATTTTCAAGACTAGAAATAAAAGCAGAAGAAGTAATAAGCCAGGAGTTTGACGATATACTCAAGTTAGTTGAACGGAGCTTTAGAAAGCTTTCATTAAAGTGCCACCCTGACAAAGAAAAAGATGAAGAGAAGAAAAAGATAGCTACAGAAAAGTTTCAAAAACTTAGTGCAGATAAAAAAGAGCTAGAGAAGCATCTCAACGCTTTAAAAGAAGGAAAAACTCCTAGTCAATATGAAAGGCTATCAAGTGAAGAAGAACGGAGGAGGCAAACAAAAATTTATGGAATATTATCACGTAGAAGCAAAGCTATAAATAGAGCACTTTTATTTTTTATATTAGCAAATGCGGTGTTTACTCCATCGCTGAAAGTTGAGTATTGCTTATCGCAACTTGCTAATAGTGGCACGGTGCAAAGCATCGCTTATCAATTTTATGCATTTAGCATAGGGATTTGGCCGTTGTTATTTATTATATCCTTTTGTGGTATTATTTATGCAGCAAGTAAACAAAAAGGTTCACAAGAGGAAAATCTGGATAGATTAAATCGAAGATACAATCTACTTATTGCTGCTGATAATTATGTGATATGTATCGCAGCAACATTTGCTATATGTGGTCTAGTGTCAGAGGTAGCACAAAATGGCTGGCCTGCTCAATATGGAACAATGCTGATGATTAATTTAGCATTGGATTTATTACTTATTGCTTTACTTAGAACTTTTACAAAGGCATCTGAACTATATAGTGAACATTGCATTCAGCGCTTATATGAAGAAGATGCAGAATTTAGCTATAAAGAAAAATTTGCATGGTATGACTACAAGCTAGTGCTTATGCCACTTGTTCTTCCTATTGTCAAAATGTATTTTAGAGATTTAATCCAAAAAAAGCCACAACAGCACACCACCAATCCTAACGTTACATCTTTAGGTACACCTGCAGGACAAGAACCATAAAAAGATCTTTGCTTCAACTGTGGTTTTTGCTATACTTTAAATGAACTTCATAGCGTTAATGAGTAAAGAAATAAGACAAATCTTAAACCACTACGAAAGTGAAAACCCCGGGGTAAAAGCAAATCTTACTCGTATTCTCATGCATGGAAAGCTTGGCGGCACTGGCAAGTTAGTGATTCTGCCAGTAGATCAAGGATTTGAGCATGGTCCAATTAAAAGTTTTGAAGTTAACCCTGATGCTTATGACCCACATTATCATTTTCAGCTTGCGGTTGATTCGGGAGTAAGTGCATATGCTGCTCCACTTGGTATGATTGAAGCTGGTGCTGCAACTTATGCTGGAATGCTCCCACTTATTTTGAAACTTAATAGTTCCAACTCTTTACATTCGAAGAATCTGACTTCTGATCAGGCAATAACCTCTTCTGTGAAAGATGCGCTGCGTTTGGGCTGCTTAGCTGTCGGATTTACTATATATCCTGGTTCTGCTAAGTGTTTCGATATGATGGAGGAAGCCCGTGGAATCATAGCTGAAGCCAAATCTTATGGGCTTGCAGTAGTGCTATGGTCTTATCCACGCGGTGAAGGAATTTCCAAAGAAGGTGAAACAGCAGTTGATGTTATTGCCTATGCTGCACACATAGCAGCTTTGCTTGGCGCTAATATAATAAAAGTAAAACTTCCAACTAAATATTTGGAAAGGGAGAAAATAGAAACAGAAAATATTGAATCATTATCTAAAAGAATTGAATATGTTAAAAGGTCTTGTTTTGCAGGGAAAAGAATAGTAGTTTTTTCTGGTGGTGAATCGAAGGAAGTAGATAACATATACAATGAAGCGAAAGAAATTAAGCAGGGTGGCGGTAATGGTTCAATCATTGGACGTAACACTTTTCAACGCAAAAGGGAGGAGGCTTTATCTATGCTAAAAGATATAATGGATATCTACACATAAAAAACGGCTGGGTGGCAGAATGGCTTATGCGGAGGACTGCAAATCCTTTTATACCGGTTCAATTCCGGTCCCGGCCTCTTTCATTCTCTATATCTAGTAAAAGTTAACAGTAGCTTTAAGTGTGTAACCTATAGAGAAAGCTTGTCCATAGTAAAATCAATTTCTTTTCAAGTTATGGTTATACTCTTATAGCGTTTCATGGTAAAAAATAAACTAAAAATAAGCAAAGTGTTTTACAAACGTAATTTACTATTTTTACTACCGCCCGAAGTTGCTCACTCTTTGGCAATTATGGCATTAAAGAAAATGCCTTATAAGAATCCTATAGAGCTACCAGAATCTTTGAGTGTGAATTTTTTTGGTAATAAGCTCAGAAGCCCCATAGGTCTGGCTGCAGGTTTTGACAAGAATGCAGAAGTTATAAGGCCTATGCTCTCATTTGGTTTTGGGTTTATTGAAACTGGTACTGTAACTCGTAATCCACAATATGGAAACAAAAAGCCAAGAATTTTTCGGTTAATTAAAGATCAAGGGGTAATTAACAGATTGGGATTTAACAATAAAGGAATAGACTATTTTCTTAAACAAATAGGTGAAACCAAGCTTGATGACTGCATTTTTGGCATCAACATAGGAAAAAACAGTACATCAAAGGACCAAATCAGCGATTATGTTGACTTAATAAAGATAGTATATGGAAAGAGCAATTATATAGTGCTGAACATCTCATCCCCAAACACGCCTAATTTACGCAATCTGCACAATAAGCAAGAATTATCGGAATTGTTGAAATCCGTAACTCTAACCCGAAAATCAATTGATAATTCTAAATCCATACCAATAATATTAAAAATCTCACCAGATGTAGATCAGCAAACGAAAGAAAATATCGCTGAGCTTGCGTTGGAATATAAGATTGACGGATTAACAGTAAGCAACACTACGGTAAGTAGAGATAATCTGCATTCTCACCATAATGAGAGTGGTGGGTTGAGTGGCAAACCGCTGTTTAAACTTTCAACCGAGTTATTGGGCGATATGTACAAATTTACTAAGGGCAAAATATTATTGATAGGGTGCGGAGGAATCTCAAGTGGTGCTGATGCATATAAAAAAATAAAGGCAGGAGCTTCTTTGGTGCAGTTGTACACTGCTCTCATATACCACGGACCTCAAGTTGTAAACAAAATTAATCTAGAACTTGCAGAACTAATAAGGAGAGATGGATTTAGTAACATTAGTGAGGTGGTGGGTTGTATACATTAATTTTGGAAGTTGGTGGTATTATTTTAATAAAATAAAACTAATTCTCTGGTATAAAGGTGGTAGAAAGTGCTTTTCTTTTAAATAATTGGTATGAAGAGTTTGAATGATGCAATATCTAAGATCATTGATTATAAATTTACAAATTATGCAATATTAGAAGAGGCACTAACTCACCCAAGCGTAAATAAAAGGAATAGCAAAAACCAGATTGTAAGCTACGAAAGACTAGAGTTTTTGGGCGATAGTGTTTTGAATATGGTTGTATCTGCCACACTGTTTAAACTATTTCCTGAAGAAAAAGAAGGAGCATTGGCAAAAAGAAAGACGGATTTAGTTTGTGGCAACACCATTGCTAATGTTGCTAAAGAAATAAAATTAGGCAGCTTTATCATCATGAATAATAGTGAACGCTGCAATGGAGGGAGATGTAACTTAAAAAATTTAGAAAACTCGCTTGAAGCACTAATAGGTGCAATTTATATTGATGGCGGGCTTGAAAATGTTGAAAAATTTATTATCCAATATTGGGAAAAGCTAGCTAAAGGCATGCTTGACCCCCCTCAAGATCCTAAAACCTCACTGCAAGAGTGGACTCAGAAAAACAAATTGCCTTTACCAGAGTATGAGCTTGTAAAACAAACTGGACCAGCGCACAATCCTGAATTTACTATATCAGTTTGCATAGAAGATTATGGTAAAGTTTCTGCATGCGCTTCTAGTAAAAAGATTGCTGAACAAAAAGCTGCTGAGTTGATGCTAGAAAAAATTGGAAAAGACGCTTCAGTTTAGGCAAAATAGGCATTAATGTAAATTTTAAGGAAGCTAATAGCGTTTACATATCTTAGTTTCAAGTTTAAAACATAAAAAACGCCAATATTTTAAAGCGGATAATAACCCCAGGGCTTCTTTTGCCTTTTTTTTCATTTGGTAAATTTCTTAATATTTACAGCTAAACAACAACCGTCATCCCTAAGTATCCCGCTGCTTGTTAGCTGATGAGATACCGCGGCGGTATGACGGTTCGCGGCAGGATGACGATAAGCTCGTCATCCCACTACTTGTTAGCGGCTAAGAGATACCGCGGCGGTATAGCTATAGGATGACAAAAAAAGGGCACTGTGACGCACAATTATCAGTTAATGCGGCATTATAAAAAACGCCAAACTTTTTTCTGCTTTTATGCAAGAAGTCTAGTCCATATATTCCTCCCACTTCTCCGCGACTTTCCTTACTATTTCCTCACTCATCTCAATTTTCTTTCCCCACTCTCGTTTGGTTTCAGGCGGGATTTTATTTGTCGCATCAAATCCCATCTTACCTCCAAGTCCACTTTCAGGGGAAGCAAAGTCTAAATAATCAATAGGTGCATTTTCTATCATGATTGTATCACGCACAGGGTCCATCCTTGTTGACATTGCCCACATCACTTCCTTCCAATCACGTATATTTATATCATCATCAACAACGATAATAAACTTCGTGTATAAAAATTGCTTTAGAAAGGAAAGTATGCCCATAACAATTCTTTTTGCCTGCCCTGGATAGGATTTTTTTATCGACACTACCGCTATTCTATATGAGCAACCTTCCGGTGGCAGATAAAAGTCCACTATCTCTGGAAATTGATTGATAAGAATGGGCACAAAAATTTCATTGAGTGCTTCACCAAGAATCGATGGTTCATCAGGTGGCTTGCCAGTGAAAGTGCTAAGATATATCGGGTTTTTACGCATAGTAATTGCAGTAATATTAAATTCAGGAAATTGCTCAACAGAATTATAGTAGCCGGTGTGATCTCCGTATGGCCCTTCGTCTTGATATCTATCCAAACTCACATAGCCTTCCAGAACGATTTCCGCGTGAGCTGGTACTTGAAGTGGAATAGTCTTACAATTTACCAGCTCAAGCGGCTTCTTTCGCAGCAGTCCAGCAAATTGGTATTCTGACAATGTTTCTGGCACTGGAGTTACTGCAGCAATAATCGTTGCAGGATCACTACCGATCACAGCAGCAGCAGGAAATTTCATATTTTGTTCCTTCTCTTTCCATCGTTTATGGTGACCATAAGTTTAACTAAACGGTTCTCATTATTGTGCGCACCATCCAAAAATAATTGCCAATCTTTTGGTAATAAAGAAATTAAATTGCCCTCTTTTATACGCTCCAGTCGTGCAGGCCAATAAGTGCACTGTAAACCTGAAGTGATATCCTCTTCTCCAATGTCAAATCCATATTTTCCACTCAAAATGCTACATGCTGCAATGGCGTTTCCTGCATTGATTATTTGGTGATCACCCTTTAAAGACGGCAAAGAAAATTCTATTGATTGAATAGCTGATTGAAAGACCATCCTGTTATCTTGTTTTTCGCAATTCCATTCAAAACCTCCTCTATATAAGGGAGATTTCTTATTTATTGCGTGGTATTCTAGCGTGTTCATTATAGATTTTTCTTGTGGTGCTATCACGCAAGGAACATTAGGTTTCATTATTCCAGCCTTTTCACCTGCTATAATTTCTATAGTAGGGCCAAGATATTCCGTATGATCAAGTGCAATGGAAGTAATTATTGTTAAAATCGGACTATCTATAACATTTGTTGTATCAAGTCTTCCACCCATACCCACTTCAATTAAAGTTATATCGGCTTTATGACGAGAAAAAGCTAAAAAAGCTGCAATAGTTGCAGCTTCAAACAGAGTGATAGCTTGTTCTGCAATTACGGCACGGCATTCTTCTAACAAGCTATATAATTCATTATCGTCGATATAACTGCCTGCAATAACTATTCTTTCATTAAAATTCACCAAATGTGGAGAAGTGTATGCGTGTACCTTATACCCTGCTGCTTGCATTATATATCTTATAAATGCTAGTGTTGAGCCTTTCCCATTAGTTCCAGCTATATGAATTACGGGAGGCACTTTTTTCTCGGGATTATCTAGTTTACTAAGAAAGCTTTTTATGCGATCAAGAGAAAAATCATTCGGCCTGCTACCAAGTGGCTTAGGCCAATGAGGCATATATATCATAGATTATTGTTACATTTTAATTCACCTATCACACTTGCTATGCCATGCGTGTCAATCTTCTCACTAAATTGAGAACGTTGATTAATAGCAATACTTATTCCACTCATTACAACATCACTTATCAAGAAAGAACTGTGATTTTTAGTAACTTTAAAATCAATATTTGTAAATTCTTCATCACCGTAAGAGAACCTTGTGCCAATTAAGCAAGTTTCATCGTCAACTGCTTTTGTACTCATTATGATCATTTCACTATTACTCATGTATTTAGATAAAATTTTAACGCACAAACGTGTAAGATACACTTCATACTCTCTTAAGAAATCTTCCCTTTCCTTCTGGGTAGTCAAAACCCCATATTTTCCCATGACAAATCGAGATATTTCTTTGAGGTTAACATTATTCTGAATGACCTCCTGAAGCTTTTCGTGTACATGCCCTAGGTTTTTTCTATTTCCTTTTGTAGATATGCTGTCTACTTGTTGTTTCATAGTATGCACAAAAATTTTGTGATCTGTACAATTAGTGTAAGCACTTGAAGACATTACAATAAAAACAATAATAGTTAAAACTTTAGTAATATTCATAAGATATACTTAAAATGCAAAGTTTAATAAAGATTAAATAACAATCGCTGACTTTAATATACCTATAGACATGCTCTGTGTAAATCATCTATAATTCAAGTAGGGGTCTGTGCTATGCGTTATGAGTTAAGTTAAATTTCCCGAGCGATAATTTCTAGAGAAGGGAATTGCCTCTGCTGGTTTCGTTGAAACTAATATGCGATGCCCACCTTAACTTCAGGTCTCAGGAATCTACTAAGGCTGACGGTAGATACGGATCCTTTTTTGATTGGTACTAAATTTATGCTTCATCAATACAGAGAACAAGGTACCTTCCTATGTTCGCCTAATGAAGTATTCCAAATTGTAATTGATGTTGAAAGGTATCCTGATTTTGTTCCTTGGTGCAAAGCCGTTTATATAAAAGAAAAAATTGACAATCAAATGGTTGTGGACCTTCTAGCAGCTTTTCATGGAATTAAAGGAAGATATACATCAGAGGTAACCTTTCTTTCTCCAAGTAGAACAAATGAAGGTTGGATAAAAGCTGTATCATCAAATGGAATATTTAAACATCTATGCAATAAATGGCAATTCATTCCCATAGATGAAAATAAAACTATGGTAAAGTTTTATATAGAGTTTAAGTTTAAGTCCAACTCATTTTCAACCCTATTAAACTCAGTATATAAATATACACAAAGTAAAATAATTGCTGCATTTAAAGACAGGGCTGAAAGCCTTGCTAAACAAAAGTTACCTTGACATTATTTATATAAATATATAATTTTTTTAGTAAGTTAAGTATTTATATCGTAATGATTTTTAGACTATTGCTTTTATCAATTTTTATAAGTGTTAATTCTTATGCAGTTGTTAACCAACATATTCAAAAAGAAACTAATGAAATAACATCAAAGGAGTTACTATCACTATTACCCGATGATAAATTATTAGGAAATCCAAAAGCACCAATTCTAATGATAGAATATGCTTCATTAACTTGCTATCACTGCTCTCTTTTTCATAAGAATGTTTTTCCTAAAATAAAAGAGAAATATATAGACACAGGTAAGATGTTATATATATTTCGTCATTTTCCTTTGGATTACAGAGGGCTAAAGGCTGCAATGCTAAGTCATTGCTACGAAAAACAAGAAGACTACTTTAATTTTAACAAAGCTGTTTTTAACTCAATAGATTCGTGGAATTACTACAATTTAAGTGATTTGACTTTACTACAAAGAATTGCTGCACTAAGCAACTTAAAGCAAGATGCATTTAACCAATGCATTAATGATAAGAAAATTATGGATAAAATCATAAATGATAAATCACTGGCAATTAATAAACTTGGTATCACAGCTACCCCAATATTTTTCATCAAGCTTAACGATGGTAAGTCATATATAGAGCATAATAAAGTTAAACATGAAGGGTATAAAGAGCTGAAATACCTCACTGATGTAATAGATAAATTATATGGAAAAGCTATAGTGAAGTAATACCACTGTAGCTTACCATATAAAAGACTCTATGCTGAGTCATTGTTTTTTACGACTGTTTGTTGTTTTTTACGCTCAAATTCTCTTTTTTTACTGTGCCAAGCGTAGTAATACATAGCAATTTTATTCTCTATTAATACTATTGTTCCATCATAAAACTGAACCATATCCATAACTTTTCTCTGAGCTTCATCAAAACGTTCTTTATACTTTTCACGATAAGCTGGATTATTTAATAACATAACCCCTTCATTCTTGTTAGATTTTTTGTTTAACGTTTCAACTTCGCTAGCAATAGTATAAGACATATAACCCCCTCTAATTGATTATAAAAATTATATTTTAATAAAGAGAAATGCGCATAAACAATCTCTTTAATTCCAGCACAATAATCGACTGCTTATTATACTAGTTAACTATAGTACAATATATAATAATCCTTGTCACTTAAAATTTTATACTATGAAATAATAACTTAAAATAAATATTTTTATTATTTCAAACTATATTATTATATTTATAAATTGTGTATGAATTAAGCCTCCCTAATTTATAATATATGCGTAATAATTTTAGTATAAAATTGTCATACATAAGAAATCTATTTGCAAAAGAATATAAAACAATAGAAGAATATTGTATTCTTGAAAAAAAGCAACATATTCAGATTAGCCCTGAAGAAGGAAAGCTATTAAGTTTATTTATAAAAATCCATAAAATCAAAAGTATTGTTGAGATTGGCACGTTATACGGTTATTCGTCGATTTGCATGGCAAAAGCTCTACTGGAAGATGGTCACATATATACAATAGAAAATAACCCTCAATACTCAAGAATAGCAAAAAAAAATTTTAGTGCTTTTAATCTGAGTGATAAAATTACTCTAATAGAAGGCAATGCATTGGAAAAACTTAATGAATTATCAGCAAAAGCACCATTTGACATGATATTTATCGATGCTGATAAAGGTGGTTATCCTAAATATTTAGATTGGGCAGAGTCATACATTAAACAAGATGGGCTAATCGTTGCAGATAACACTCTATTGTTTAACACAGTATTTTTAGAATCGCCTCCAAAAGAAGTATCAGAAAAATCATGGCATGCTATGAGGGAGTTTAATAATAGATTATCAGATGAAAAAAAATATTTCTCTATATTGATTCCAACTGATGAAGGAATGACTGTAGCTTTAAAGCTAACATAAGTTAAAAATCAAGGTCAGCGTAATGTTTAGGAGGGATTAAACCGGAAACTCTCTCTAATAATATCTCACGAAAACAAGGCTTTGATTTAACAATGGAGTACCATTCTTTTAAAATTTTACTTTTTTCCCATGGAAAACTACTTACATAATCCATTACGGAAATATGCGATGCTAAAGTAATATCAGCTAAAGTGAACTTATCAGTTGCAAGCCAAACGTTCTTGTTAATTAAGTGTTCGATGTATTCCATATGGCAAGGCAGGTTATGCTGAGCTGCATGAAGAAATCTAGAGTCAGGGCTGCGGTTAGTAATTACTTTTTCATTCATAATATACTTAGTAACTTCATTGTAAAATTTGTTATCGAACCAATTGATTAGAGCGCGTATTTTAGACTTAATAATAGTGGATGAACCAAATAATTTGACATTGCTATTGTAAGTCTCTTCTATATATTCACAAATGGCATTACTATCCGCTATTACAAAGTTATTATCTATTAATACTGGTACTTGCCCGGTTGGATTGATCTCCATAAATTCATTCCGCTTTTCCCATGGATTTTCATACACTAAATCGCAGCCCAACTTTTTTTCTTTGAGAAGAGCTCTAACTTTTCGTGAAAATGGACAAAGAGGAAAATGATATAAAATCATAATGTTCCTCTTTTATTATCCCAATATCCTTTTTTTGTTACCCTATGGCTTGACCTACAACTGTACGAACTTTCTTTGTAGTCCACAGAAGTTTGCGTAGCAGGTGGTGTCATGCAAGTAGCTGACACTGGAATCCAGCTCTTATTATACAACAGCCTGATGTATTCATTTAAAATTAAGTTTTCTGGATCCAAGTAGTCAAGCACTGGGATGACAGAAGAAGAGTATTTTGGGTAACAGTTGTTTACTCCAAAGTAATGTTGCAAGAGATCTAACATATAAATTATTAAGGTTAATATAGGATATACCTTGCTAAATAAAAAAAAAAGTATAATATTTTATAAGGTATGCAGGCAAAAACTCTGTAATTTGGTCAGATCAGAAATGAAGCAGCCATATCAGAACCTTTTTGGGTTGCATACCTATTTCATTATTTGTTTTATCCGAGGCTATGAATATAGCATTAAAACATCGTCCTAGTAGCTTCAAAGATCTAGTAGGTCAAGATATATTAGTGCGTGTATTAGAAAATGCTTTTATTTTAAACAAAATCCCACAATCTATACTGCTCTCTGGTAGTAGTGGAGTTGGTAAAACCACCACTGCAAGGATAATAGCTTTATGTTTGAATTGTTCCCTGGGGCCAATTTTTGAACCTTGCGGATCATGTGAAAATTGTCTAGCAATAAAAAATTCAAGCCATCCAGATGTAATTGAAATCGATGCAGCAAGTCACACTAGCATTGACGATATTAAAGTAATCCTGGGAGATATTTGCTATTCACCTATAAGCTCTAAATTCAAAGTCTACATTATAGATGAAGTACACATGCTATCTAGCAGTGCATTTAACGCATTACTTAAAACCCTAGAAGAGCCACCATCTAGTGTAAAGTTCATTTTAGCAACTACGGAAATAAAAAAGATACCAATAACTATTATTGCACGTTGTCAAAGATTTGATTTACACAACATTCCTGTAGCTAAAATAGTGGAACGTTTAAATGATGTTGCACAAAAAGAGAGTTATTCCTGATCCCCAACCGGCAAGACGAATGAGCAGTGGACTGTAGAGTAATATGTTCTTGTCAGTTTCGCTGTCTAATTGGTACTAAGAAAATTTACATTTGTGGAACTTAACGATAGGTGTGTGTGTGTGCATACAAATTGTGGATTCTAAAGCTAGTAGGTATAGAAAATATAAAGATGACAATATGGGATAACTTATAAACTATGTATCGATAGTCCATTCCTAAACATCCCGGGCCACCCTGAAACACGGTTTCTGAACTGAGTAGTTTCGCAATTTTCGTTATTGGCCGGGTTTTGAGCCGGATGATCCGGACTGCTCGAACCTTATTGTCCTTTCCTTGGAAAGTGTCGATCACCTTCGCTAGATGTCATAATGCTGGTGGTGTGTTGGACTCCTTGACGAGCGCAACGCTGCCGATCGAAATGTTAGGGGTTGTCGTGGTCCACTTAGGACGCTGCTGATGCTTCGCCTCTGCTGACAACTGCGAATGTTGGATTCGTCCACCTACTCTTAGCAGGTTGTCCTTGTCGATGATTGGTGAGATCTTGACCAATTGAGATTGGTTCCCTAGAGCCTTGTTTGCGCGTAGTAACTGGATCTCCTGTTGAAAACCAGCTTGAGCGTGTTGCAGCCACCGAATCCTTGCTGCCTTGATCTCATCGAACGTTAGAGAGTTTGATGTTTGTTTCGAAGATGGGTGCTTCATGCGATGAATGAAGCGCAAAACGTAAGCAAGTGTGTGTATAAGCTTCAGCCAAGATGAGTTGCGATTGAGAAGCTTATCCCATGGGTTGTCCGTCGTGACTTTCGTCTGCGCAGCTAGGCAGGTAGTTTTGACTTCGTCTTGTATGCGTTTGTCTGAAAGAGAAGTACAGTTATGAGTATTGTTCAACCTTTCCAAGAATTGTTCCTGGTCCCTCAGCCATGAAGGACCCTTCCACCATAATTGGAAGTCAATGAGCTCGGATACTCCCAAGCCACGGGATGCGCAATCCGCTGGGTTCGATTTTGAGTCTACATGCCGCCATGCATGCTTCGGGATGGTTTCGAGGATTTCTGAAGTGCGGTTCCCAACAAACGTCTTGAGTTGGGCTGGTAAATACGATAACCATGACAGGACTATCGTCGAATCACTCCATGCGTAGATCGTTACGTCGTTGTTCATTAGTCCAGCTTTTATGGATTGCAGAAGTTGACTCAATAGAAGTGCGCCACATAGTTCCAGGCGCGGCAAAGACTGCTGCTTCAAAGGTGCCACTCTGGTTTTTGCAGCAAGTATGGCGACCGAAATGGTTCCATCGTCGTTAACCACTCGGCTGTATACCACCGCTGAGTACGCCTTGGTGGATGCATCTGAAAATCCGTGCAATTCGATTCTCTGTTTGTCGCTTTTAACTAAGCGCGGTATCTGGAGCTTGTGAAGGTTGTCCAGATCAGCTCGCCATTTGAGCCAGTTGTTTGCTAGTTTGCTCGGTAGTTCGTCGTCCCAATTCAAATTCAACAGCCAGAGTTTTTGAAATAGTATTTTGAATTGAACTACGATTGGTGCTAATAGACCGAGAGGGTCGAATATACGTGAGACATCCGACAACACTTGCCTCTTGGTGCAGCGAGGGTCTTTCGATAGGTTTACATTGTACGCCAATGTGTCCTCTCCAGGGTGCCAATGCAGCCCTAGCACTTTGACTGGTGATTGTGAGGAATCCGTGTTATCCTCCGATTTGATGCGTTTGGTATTCGATACCCATTTCCCGAGCTCTAGGTTAGCACAGGACATCAGTTGGACCAGTTCGTCCCTGTTGCGTAGCAGCTCATCCTCACTATTTGCTCCAGTGAGAACGTCGTCGACATAGAAGTCCTCCAACACGATTTTTGCTGCGTTCGGAAACTCGTGCTTATGGTCAGCAGCTAGTTGCTCTAGCACTCTGACTGCTAGAAATGGTGCGCATGATGTTCCATACGTCACCGTGCATAGTTGGAAGTGATTGATAGGATCTGACGGATCCTCTCTCCATACGATTCTTTGATAGTCTCTATGTTTTTCGCTCACCCATATTTGACGGAACATCTTGACTATGTCCGCTGAAAAGACGTATTTGTACATACGGAATCGCAAGCACACAGCAAATAGGTCTCGCTGAATACTCGGTCCGATCGAGAGCGTGTCGTTTAACGCCATGCCTTTGGCGTCTTGATGTGATCCGTCGAAAACCACTCGAACTTTCCGACCCAATACGGGATGATGTGGCAAGTAGAAATTCCTACCCTTGGGAATTTCGGTCGGTGAGATTTCTCGCATATGTCCTAGCTCCTGGTATTCCCTCATGAACTTTACGTAGTCGTTACGTAATTGTTGATTCTGTGCTAAACGTCGTTCAACTGATTTGAACCTCTGCAGCGCTCCTTGAAGTGTATCTGCGAATTGTGTTTCGGATACTTTAAACGGAAGTTCCACTATGTACTTGCCTTGTTCGTCTCGAGTGTGTGTTGCAAGAAAGTGTTTCTCCACCTCCTCGTCTTCAGGTTGAACTTCTGCCTTGCGTTGTATGCTCTCCAGCTCCCAGAACCTTCTGAGATAAGCATCGATGTCTATTGTCGTTGTGAGTGCCGTAGCGCTGCATGCGCGTGATGAAAGCAGTGATGTAATTACCCATCCGAAAATTGATGATATAGCAATGAGCTTTCCTTTGTCGTCGTAGATTTTTCTTCCAGTTATAACACTCCAAACGTGTTCGCTGCCCAAAAGAATGTCAATTGGGGCATTCGTGCTAAATTGCGAATCTGCCAATTGCAGATCGTTGAAAACTCGAAGTACAGACGCGTCGATGGTCTGCCTTTCCAATGATGACGTAATCTTTCCAAGCACGTGAGCCTGGACTACCAGCTGATCTTGCGAAATACGGGATTGGATGCTTATAGTGCTGCATCCCCTTGTAGTGTCTGCTTTGGTTGATGAAATTCCCGTAACCAGTATGCGTGATGGCGTACGAGCCAAACCAAGTGTTTGTATACAGCGCTCAGATATGTACGACAGTTCTGAACCCGTGTCCAATAGGAGTCGGCATGCAACCAAATCTCCCTTTGCGTTGCGAACGTTGACCATGGCCGTCGGCAAGGTGCTCCTGTTCCATCCAGTTGATTGTTGTGAATTTGCAGTGCCTTGTGCACATACCATAGCTGCAGAACCTTCTGCTTTTGCGATGTGACTCGTAGTCACCGTTGAGATGTGTGCGCTAGGATCCTCCTGATCCTCACCAGTTTGAGAGATTGTTCCAATAGCCTGTTGCGTGCGTTGCAGGTGCAACAGTGAGTGATGCTGACCTTTACATTGTCTGCACTTGAACGTAGATTTGCATTTTCTGACCCCATGACCAGAATTCAGACAATTGTAACATAGAGCGTTTTCCTTGGCAAACGAAAACCTCTGTCCTGCTGACATGTCCAAGAATTGTTGGCATCCATACAGACGATGCTCTGTAGAATGACATTTGCTGCACTTGTTTCCTTCAAGTACAACCAGCGAATGTGTGACCTTCCTTGTCTTGTCACCGATTGAGGCTGTAGTCTTCCCTCCGATTGTTTCACGCTTGCTGAGCTCTAGTTCCTCGCAACGTGCATCCAAAAATTTGAAGAATTCCTCCAGTGTGGGTGAGTCTGTCTCCACACTGCGCTCGATCCACCTGCGTCGAGTATCTGCATCCAGCTTCTCCAGCGTCAAGTAGATGATCCAACAATCTCGTCCTGTTTCCTCTATGGCATCCAAACCACGCACTATTTCATTGGCGCCGTCTGACACCTTCCGTAATGTTGCTGTATCCGACCTTGTTGTTGTTGGCAGCTTCATAAACTGCTCCAATAGTGAATTCACGATATGCCGTGGACGATTATATCTTTCATTAAGTCGCTCCCACGCAGTGTTGTAAGCTGAATCCGTAATAGCCAAATGTCGT
The DNA here is from genome assembly GCF_017639315.1 of Drosophila ananassae. NCBI lineage: Eukaryota > Metazoa > Arthropoda > Insecta > Diptera > Drosophilidae > Drosophila > Drosophila ananassae. The sequence goes on from NW_025319039.1 coordinate 588,168, forward strand.
ACCAGATTTGCAGCTTCGTCGATCAGAAGAGATTTCAAATGATGAAATTTGTGCGTATTTGTCAAATTCGCCTTGTTGTGAATTGTGCTCTCATATATGTCTTTGAAAGCTGGCCACTCTGAATAATTGCCAGCGAACCGTTTAATTTGAATTTTAGGCAATTCGCTTTGAGCTGATGCCCCTACCATTTGAGCACTACCTGAATTCGCCGCGTAGGCGTCTCCTCCTTCAGGTCTCGACATGTTTGCAGTGGCTCGATTTGCCGCCAACTGCTCGAAGAGTTGTTGTTGTTGTTGTAGCAAACTTATTATTGCGTCGTTGTTTTGCAGCACGCCGCTGCCGTTTTCACTGTTCCCAATTGATGGACTAGGTCTTGTACCTACCATCGCCGAAAGTAATGCATGCGCCCTTAGATATTTTTCCTCGTAGAATATGTTGTCATGCTCCGGATCCACATAGCCATCTACTTCGTCGAGCATAGCTATTTCATCACCAAATCTATTGAAGTCTTTCCATGTTGTGTTGAGATGCTCCAGCCGCGAAGACACCTCTGCCCGTGTGGCGTTCGAATGTTGCGCGTCCTCAGCCCAAGCCAAGCTCCGTGTGATATTGGCCTTGAGTCTGGCGCGCCCTTTTGTCAATGCTTTTAATTGCTCCATGCCGAGAAACAATTACAAATGAGAACCAATGCACAGAAAACTACAAAACAAATCCGGATGCGAAGGACCAAACAATGATCCCCAACCGGCAAGACGAATGAGCAGTGGACTGTAGAGTAATATGTTCTTGTCAGTTTCGCTGTCTAATTGGTACTAAGAAAATTTACATTTGTGGAACTTATCGATAGGTGTGTGTGTGTGCATACAAATTGTGGATTCTAAAGCTAGTAGGTATAGAAAATATAAAGATGACAATATGGGATAACTTATAAACTATGTATCGATAGTCCATTCCTAAACAATTCCATTGAAAAGGGAGCATTAGAATTAATTGCACGACACTCTGGAAATTCAATGCGTAACGCCTTGTTTTTGATGAATCAAGCAGTGCTATATAGCAAAGATGGTGCAATATCCACTAAAAATGTGACAGACATACTTGGCCTAGTGGATAAAGATATTATATTCGATCTATTAGGGGCAATATTAGAAGGTGATTTACAGAAAGCTCTATCAGTGTTTGACAAGGCGGTAAAAACAGCAAACCCACTTAGTATTTTTGAAGGTCTATTGCAAACAATTCAGTTAGTATGCCGTTTTTTGATTACAAAAGAGATTGATAATGCAGTTACAGAGCATGAAAAGAATAGGATAAAAGATTTAAGTATAAAGAGATCTTTAATATTTTTTTCGAGATTGTGGAAGATGTTGCTTAAAGGTATTCAAGATATAAAAACTTCAACATGCAACGATGTTGCTGCTGAAATGATGTTAATTAGCCTCTGTTATCTTTCTGATCTGCCTTCTCCGGAACAGGTGATCAAAAAAGTTCTTTCGCAGAATGTAGAGCAAGGAAATAGACAGGGCAGACCTGTTGCACCTTCCCCCTCTGTCATCCAAGTAGCTGACTACTCGGATCCAAAAAAATATGTGGAAAGTAAACAACAACCCCACTCTGTCATCCCAGTGCGTGACACTGGGATCCATGTGGAAAATAAACAACAAAATTACGATTTTGATAAGATTTTGCAACTATTAAGGCGAAGTAACCAAATTTATCTTTACAAACAACTGTGTAATAATCTACAATTAATAGATTGTAAACCTGGATATTTAAAATTAAAAGCTGTATCTAAGTTGGATAGTAATTTTTGCAATGATTTAAAAAATTACTTAAACCAGGTGACTCAGCAAGAGTGGGTTATTGCAGTTGATACAGGTTATATAAACAGGGAAGTGAGTAATTTAAATTATGCACCTGCAGTTAAGGATATCCTTGACACGTTTAAAGGTGCAAAAGTAGTTAATATAGAAAATAAGGAGTAAGTTGTGGATTTTAGTCAAATAATGAAACAAGCGCAAGAGATGCAAAAAAAGCTTGCAGAAGCTCAAGAAAAATATGTTGGAAAAGAGTTTCAAGGTATTTCTGGTGGTGGCAAAGTTTCTGTATTAGTGGAAGTCATAAAAATAGGTAGCTATAAAGCTAAAAAGGTGAACATAGACTTAGAACTTATGAGAAATGAGGAAAAAGATATAGTAGAGGATTTAGTAACAGCAGCGTTTAATGATGCCGTTAAAAAAGCAGAAGAAGATATGGCGAATGCAACTTCTGATCTTGCAGGTATGATGGGTTTACCATCTGGGTTTAAACTTCCTTTTTGAATTTACTACTGAAGTTTCTTTTAGTGTAAGTATTTTTTTTCTAATATTCCCAACGCTAGTACTTCTTCATATAATGTACCTATACTAGCATAGCCCTACGTCATACCGTGATTCATTCCACAACTGTACAAACATTGCAATATGGCACATAGTAAACGATGTCATTCCAGTCTGGAATCCAGCCTTGCCGTAATCTCATCAAGAACATTGTGTTTTAACATAAAACGGCTACTTTTATGCTTACCAACTTAATAAAATTCCTGGATCCCAGACTGGGATGACAAGAAGATGGTACTTGGATAAGAGGCATTGCCCTCCTGGTAGGCCCAAATTGCAATGTTCGTACAGTTGTGGATTTCTCATCCGCTAACAAGCAGCGAGATGACGAGGTCTTTCGATAGTAAATCTTACCTGTGTTAGCTATACCAAAAAATCAAAAGTCGTATTTATTCATTAATAAAATCTTTGTCTTCTCCTAAAAATTAGTTAAAATGTAGAATATTTTGTGTTATTAAGTTAGCACTTGACTTAACTTTAGTTGTTACTTAGACTGCTAAAGTGGAATTTTAATTTTTTTTACGAGGACAATTATGCATTATAAAAAGTTTTTTTCAGCAGCCGCTTTAGCAACGTTGCTAAGTTTATCAAACTCTGCTTTTTCAGATCCTGTTGGTCCAATAAGTGATGAAGAAACTAGCTACTACGTTCGTTTGCAATACAACGGTGAAATTTTACCTCTTTTCACAAAAATTGAAGGTATTGAATATAAAAAGGCCACAGACATTCATAATCCATTAAAAGCATCTTTTATAGCTGGTGGTGGTGCATTTGGTTACAAAATGGACGACATCAGGGTTGATGTTGAAGGGCTTTATTCACAGCTAAACAAAAATGATGTTACAGGTGCAGCATTTAACCCAGATACTGTTGCAGACAGTTTAACAGCAATTTCAGGGCTAGTTAACGTTTATTACGATATAGCAATTGAAGATATGCCTATCACTCCATATGTTGGTGTTGGTGTTGGTGCAGCGTATATTAGCACTCCTTTGAAAGACGCTGTGAATGATCAAAAAAGTAAATTTGGTTTTGCTGGTCAAGTAAAAGCTGGTGTTAGTTATGATGTAACTCCAGAAGTCAAACTTTATGCTGGAGCTCGTTATTTCGGTTCTTTTGGTGCTCATTTTGATAAAGATACTGCTGCAGCAAGCAAAGACAAGGGGGAACTCAAAGTTCTTTACAGCACTGTTGGTGCAGAAGCTGGAGTAGCGTTTAATTTTTAGTCTATCTCAGTCTTGTTATCCCAGTGGGTTTTTTCTTGTCATTCAAGTAGCATGACACTGGGATCTAGAAAAAAGAAATGTGGATTCCAGTGTCAAGGCACTGGAATAACACTATTTGCTATGTGTTTAAGCTATAACGTTTACCATTGTACTGGTAGAATATCATCTAAAGTTACATAATGTTATCCAATTAGCTAACACTGCGGCCTACTGTCTCCAAGAAATTAGATGGAAAATTTGTACTTTTTTCAAATCAAAGCTTGAATTTTTGCTGGAAAATCAATATATTATATGCATGAAGTTTTAATTTAAGTTGTTATGTTGACCTCAATGGCAAACTTATGTGTCGATAGCAGAACCAATCTCATGCAATATATTGCTAGGGTGCAAAAATTTCCTATGCTGTCTCAAGAGGAAGAGGTACGATTAGCAAAAAATTGGAACCAATATAAGGATGTTTCTTCTGCTCATAAATTGATTACCAGCCATTTGAATTTGGTAGTGAAAATTGCAATGAAATTCAAAAATTATGGACTATTGTTGATGGACCTGGTCATGGAAGGAAATATGGGTTTAATGCATGCAGTGAAAAAGTTTAATCCTGATTTAGGGTTTCGTTTTTCAACTTATGCGGTGTGGTGGATTGAAGCTTCAATAAAAGACTTTATATTGAAATCTTGGTCGTTTGTGAAAATAGGCACAACGCAAGCACAAAGAAGATTGTTTTTTAGTTTACGTAAAATAAAAAAAAGAATTTTACAGTATACAAACAGGGAAACCTTAAATAATGAAGAAATAAAAGCAATATCTAATGAGCTTTCTGTATCCGAAGGAGACGTTCTGCAGATGAATTACCGTATGGCTTGTAAGGATCAGTCGCTAAACGATTGCATAAAAATAGGTGATGACTCTAAAAGGGAGCTACAAGATATGATCCCATGTAACTTGGTTAGTCAAGAAGTAACCTATCAGAATCATGAAGAAAAAGAATTAAAAGAAGCAATTTTAAACAATGCACTAGCGAGCCTCAACGAAAGGGCAAGAGACATTTTTATCAGTAGATATTTGTCTGAAAACATTCAAACTCTGGATGAACTTAGTAAAAAATATTGTGTTTCAAGAGAAAGAATAAGGCAGTTGGCTGAGCAGGCGATGGCTAAGGTAAAACAATATATACAATCTGAAAGTTTGAAATTTTGTTTGCATGCGTAGTTTTTTTATATTTCTAATATTTTTTTCGATAGGCGCTTTTGCATCGGTTAGTGATGTACAATTGAAGGAAAAATATAAAGATTGGCTCGTGTATACTGCATTGGAAGATGGAGAGAAAGTATGTTATATTGTATCCTATCCTAAAAAAAAAAGCGAATATTATACAACCAATCGCAAGCCGTATGTAATGGTTAGTTATGTTGATAAAAAAGCAGATGAGGTAAGCGTTACCTCTGGTTTTCAGTATGATAAGGAGCCTGTAGCTCTCAATATCGACAAAAAAATTAAATATACACTGCCCATAATACAGGGAAGTTTTGCGTGGGCAGAGCATACAAAAATAGATCAAGATCTCATTCTAAAAATGAAGCAGGGATTATCAATAGTAGTTAATGGAAAAACAAAAACAGTGACCATTGATGATACTTATTCCCTACTTGGTTTTCAAAAAGCGTATCAAAAAATGCATGATTTATGCCATACAAAGTAAATTATTGTAACAGAATACCCAGCTATAGTATAAACTAGACTACTCTTTCAATGGAAATATAAATAGCACTTTACTTTATATGGGATGTGGATATCATTTAAAATATATTTTTGAGAGTTAGCAATGTCAGAGGTTGCAGGTGTAGATACAGAAATCAAAAAGCAAAATTCTGTGTGCGAGCAGATGCGTTTTAGCGTGAGCCGCACAAGTCTTTTAAATACATTATCCAGAGTAAGTGGAGTGGTTGAAAGGCGTAATTCAATAGATGTTTTGGCGTGTATAAATATCAAAGCACAACACGGCAGCATAAAATTAATGGCAACTGATCTTGACATTTCAATGTTTGCCTCACTTGCTGCAACCGTATTAACAGAAGGAGAAGTAAAAATTTCAGCGCATACTTTACATGACATAGTGAAGAAGTTACCCGCTGATTTGGATGTCAATTTTGAAGTAAACAACCAAGGAAAATTATTGATGTCTTGCGGAAATGCAAACTTTTCTTTACCGAATGTAGTTTCAAGCAGCTTTCCTGCTCTTGAAGAAGACAATTATAAACATGATTTTATTCTACTAAATACGGACCTGATAGACTTATTAACTAAAACAAAATTTGCTGTATCACTAGATGATACAAGGTATAATTTAAATGGAATATATCTACATACAGATGAGCAGTTTCTGTACTGCGTTGCAACTGATGGCCATCGTTTATCATGTATAAAGAGGCCAAAGCCTGGGAACATCAATGGCGAATTTGGTGTGATCATTCCACGTAAAACTGTTATGGAGCTGTTAAAAATATTGGACGATTGTAATGAAATTAAAGTAAAACTCTCAGACAGAAAAATCAAGCTTACATGCGGTGAATATATTCTAATATCAAAATTAATAGATGGGACTTTTCCAAATTATAAAGCAGTTATTCCAGCATCTCAAGATAAGCATATGATTATTGAAAGTAAAAAACTTTCAGATGTTATAGATCGAGTTTCCGTTGTTGTATCTGATAAAGTAAAATCTATTAAATTCTCACTACAAGAAAAGCTGCTAACTCTGCATTCAAACTCCCAAGAGTGCAGTGATGCAACTGAATCCATAGAAGTGGACTACAATGAAGCCCCTATAGAAATAGGGTTCAACTCGCGTTATTTGCTTGATGTTCTATCTTGCATAAAAAATAAATGTAAGTTTAGCTTAGCCGATGGTAATAGTGCTACAATTATCACTGATGAAGATGATTCAAGTGTATTATATGTAGTGATGCCAATGAGAACTTAAACTCGTCATCTCGCTGCTTGTTAGCGAGATCTGGAGATACTGCGGCGGTATGACACTTATTTCACTAAGAACGTTACTTTTTATTAAATTAGTAATCTATCTTTACCAAATACAAGCCAAAAGGCGGCGCGGTAACCCCAGCAGCACTTCTTTTGCATTGGCTTAATATATGTAGCATTTCTTGCGGATTGGTTCTATTTTTTCCAAATTCAACTAAAGTACCCGCAATAATCCTCACTTGGTTATGTAAAAAGGAAATAGCAGATATTTTGATGTGTATATGATTCCCGTTTTGTACTATATCGATATCATCAATTGTTCTTATCGGATTTGCGGCGTGACAATCTTTTGAACGAAAACTTGAAAGGTCATGTTTTCCAAGTAGATGTTTAGCAGCTTCACGCATAATATTTACATCAAGTGGGCTAAACACTTGCCATACATAACCCGTCTCCAGAGCGGCAGGAGCATAGCGATTAACTATTCTGTATTCGTAATATCTTTTTTTTGCTGAAAACCGTGCGTGAAACGCATCATCTACAACTTCTGCATTAAGCACAACTATAGGAATTGATTTTAAATGATAATTTATTGCGTTTCTTATTCTATAAAGCTCACATTCCTTTTCCATATCAAAATGAGCAACTTGTCCTAAAGCATGAACCCCAGCATCGGTCCTTCCACCACAGTACAAGGCAATTTTCTCACCACTAAAATTAAATATAGCATTTTCTATCTTCTCCTGGATTGAGTTAGCAGAGTGTTGCTGTTTTTGCCAACCAGAGAAACTACTACCATTATATTCTACCGTTATTTTGTATCGCACTGCATTACATCAAGCTCTATCTAAAATAGTCATTTTCTATCTTAACATAATTTATGGTCAAGCCTACAGTGCTGCCACTCCCATAAAGTAGTTCGTCCAATCTTAAATCTTGCTGCCACTGCTTCTCTGCTTTCTCCTTCGTCTAGCGCCTCCATTGCTTTTTTTCTTAAATCATAACTATATGCTGCTGGCATTCAACCTCCTTATCCTTATCACATCCGGACTTCTATGAAAAGAGCTATAAATCGTGAAAAAGAACTGCTCATTAAGTGCTATTTGCTTAATAAATTTACTGACATTGGTATGGCTAAATTCGAAATGGCTACATGAATTTATCGTAAATTATTACCGTATAAGGTACGATGCGACAAAGCCATCCCAGTGTCAGCTACTCGGATGACACCGTCATAAAGGAACCAGTGTTAGCTACTTGGATGACAACCATTGTGCTTGAGGCAAAATTGACTATCACTTCTTTTTATAGAGCTTGCTCCAAACTTTGTTGTTAGTTAATACAAAAAACACTGTTAAAATTATAAAATACGCCACTACTTTTAATCCAAGTTTATGCCGGCGCTCTAATTCTGGCTCTGCTGCCCATTGTAAAAAATTTATCACATCATACGCCATATTTTCAACTGTGGCTTGCCTTGCACCATCATATTCCACCATTCCTTCAGAAAGTGGTGGCGCCATAGCTAATCTGCCTGTTGGAAAATACGAATTAAAATATAAATCATTTTCATCGTGTTCGCCGTTTTGATAGCCTGTTAACAATGAATAGACATAATTTGCACCATCATGCCTTGCTTTAATAATTAATGATAAGTCTGGTGGGACTGCACCATTGTTGCTTGCTGCAGCTGCTTCTTTTGTATCAAAAGGCGCAATAAAATAATCCGAAGGTACTCCAGGTCTGTCAAACATTTCACCCAAATCATTCGGACCATCTTTAACTTGATAAGAAGCTGCTATTTGTTTTACATCTTCTTCAGAAAAACCGACATCTTGCAAATTACGAAATGCTACCCTATTCATTGAATGACAAGCAGCACAGACTTCTTTATACACTTTATAGCCACGCTGAATTGACTCTCTATCGAAAGATCCGACAATTCCATCAAATTTCCAGTCTATTTTCTTATTTGGTAATGATTTAAATTCTTCTGCAGATATAAGACTAGATAGAAATAACATGCAGAAGATTGCAAATACATTAGATCCCATGCATAACCACTGTTTTAGTAAATTTCGAATTGATGTCATGCAAGTAGCTGACACTGGAATCCAGCTTATTTCATCACTGACATTATGGTTATCATGCACTCCTAGAATCTGTTGTCCATTGCATGATTTGTAAGTATTTTTATACCTGGATCCCAGTGTCAAGCACTGGGATGACAACGGAAGATAGTGGAATGACACTGTGTGTTGTATACAACGTTCATACAATTGTGTACATGATGCTGGAATCCATTTATTTTTTTTCTGGATCCCAGTGTCAAGCACTGGGATGACAAAAGAGGGCTCTGGGATGACAGAAGAGAGCTCTGGGATGACAGAGAATTTTGTAAGAGATCTGCTTTGAATTGACATCACCTCATCTCCGGCACAGAATCACTTAAGGTTTTTGGTGGTTCTTTTGGCTTTTCATACTTACTAAGCAGTGGTAAAACTATCACAAAGTATGCAAAGTAATAAAGAGTAGATAGCCTACTCATAGTGATGTAAGGCTCTTTTACCTCTTGTCCTCCAAGCCAGGCAAGAAGTACAAAATTTATTGCAAAAACCCAAAAAAATTTCTTAAACACCGGGCGATAAGCACCACTTTTAACTTTTGATTTATCAAGCCAAGGTAACAAAAACCACACTAAAATAGACGCAAACATGGTAAGCACACCAGTAAGTTTATCTGGAATTGAACGTAGCATTGCATAAAAAGGTAAAAAATACCACTCTGGCACTATATGTACCGGAGTGACCATAGAATCAGCTTCTATATAATTGTCTGGATGCCCAAGATAATTGGGAGCATAGAAAACAAATGCGAACAAAACTACAAAAAACAGACCAAAAGTTATGCAATCCTTGACTATATAATAAGGATAGAGAGGGATGGTATCCTTATCTGATTTTACCTCCACTCCACTTGGGTTACCAGAGCCAAACCTATGCAGAGCTATCACATGAAGCATAGCTAAAGCAATAATAACAAAAGGCAGAAGATAATGCAGAGCGAAAAAACGGTTAAGGGTTGGGTTATCCACTGAAAAACCACCCCATAACCATATAACTATTTTATTGCCAATTAAAGGTATAGCAGAAAATAAGTTGGTTATAACTGTTGCACCCCAGAAACTCATTTGTCCCCAAGGCAATACATATCCCATAAAGGCAGTTGCCATCATTGCAAAAAATATAAATATTCCAATAAACCACACCATCTCTCTCGGTCTTTTATAAGATCCGTAATATAATCCACGCATTATATGAACATAGACTACCATAAAGAAGAGCGATGCTCCAACAGCGTGAGTGTAGCGTATTAACCACCCGTAATTCACATCTCGCATTATGCGCTCTACACTATTAAACGCATAATCAACATGCGGAGTGTAGTGCATAGCAAGAAATATACCTGTTATTATTTGTAAAATCAGCGCTATACCAGCCAAAGAGCCAAAGTTCCAAGCATAATTTAAGTTTTTTGGCACTTGGTAAGAAGCAGTGTGTCTTAGAAAAGAAAATATAGGCAATCTATATTCTATCCATCCTAATATGCCTTTTTCTTCTTTTATTGTTTCTTTTTTGTTATCTTCCTGCATAACTTAAACCTTTCTGAACACATGTCCATTGCTACTTTTATCTTATTTTTTTATTGTAGCAACTTATCCTTTACGCACAAATAAAAACTTTAAAGCAATATTAATTACCTCTTCAGCAACAGTAAACTTGCATAAGTTCTACTGTTGTGCTCTAAATAAAGACTTTATAGCCTCCTTAAAATTTCCTTTACTTTCATATTGCTTTGCTAAAGCGCAATAAAACACTGCAAACATTTCTTTATGATCAAAGGGGAGAAAAATATTGGACTTAACTGCTTCCTTCAACCTCAAAATTGCATTAATCCAATCTTCTTTCAATATGCAATGCTCTATTTGAAAGGGAATAGATAGCATTTTATCGTTAATTGAACTAGAGCAATATTCTATAAATTTTTGAAAGACTACTTTTTCTTGTTTGAGGTGGACAATCAGCTTATTGGCTAGAAGTAGAGCTAAGTTACGATTTTTATTTGCAATATTTGTTAAACCGTTACTGAAAAAGCTGTAATTTCCCGTCTTACCTGAGTTAAAGAGCTTTATTAAAGACAACCTATCGCTCTCCTCACTCAGACTTTTAACTAGCTTTTGGGCATTCTCTATATTGTCTAAGTCTATGCTAAAGAAAGCTTCAAAGAGAAGCAATTCTTCCCTATCCCTTCTTCTATTTCTTATGTTGGCAAATGTTGATGAAATGGAGGAAAAAAAGCGTACAAGTGTAATTAATAAAAATAATAAAACTACACAAGTAAAAATAATGAAATATAGATCAATACTTATAGTGTAATTGCCTAATTCCAATTTTATTACTTCACCACTTACCTTGACCCATATACCAAATAAAAACGAAAAAGCGAAAATTATAAAATAAATCATGAGATATATTGTAATAAGTGATGATATATTGTTGAAATATTCTTAGAAGCTACAATAAAACCATTCAATTTATTCAGCCATGGCTTGAATTCTGAATGCGTTAAATTGCTTACTGTAACAGTTATATTTTGCCAATCATTATCATTTATTGACTCCTCAATTTCTGCGAATTTTACTCTTAATGGATCATTTCGGTCGTCTACCTTTATCCAGTTTGAAATGATCTTTTTAGACAATGTACTTTTGTTGTAATCGATAGTATCAATAGTTTTTTCAAAAGATAACTTCAATTCGTGTAAGGTATTTATCTCTTTCAAATTTTCTAATTCATCTACTGCATTTTCTATCTCTGGATCGTCAAGCTCTGATATCAAAGGCTTTATTGAATTTATATGGTTATAAAATTTTGCTTCTCGCAATAACGAATTCTTCATTTTAACCACAAGTAATAGCAATTTTGCAAGGTTCTTACATCTTGAGTTATTATCACCTTGCTCACATTGAGTATGCTGACTTCTCTTGAGGTCAAATATCTTTTTTTCTATTCTAGATTGATTAACTTCAAGCAACATTCTAAATTCATCCATGTTTTCCGTTAAAGCTTTCACATTGTTTTCACTCTCTTGCTGATTTATTTTTAAAAAGATTATGTTATTTATTGTGATGTAACCGGTAAATAACAATACAATTAAGAACCAACCTATGTACTTTTGCTGAGTATC